>NC_051176.1:205529614-205829614 GCF_013339695.2 Rhipicephalus sanguineus | reverse complement strand
GAGTTCAGAATTGCTTCTTGACGTGGCTTTCGCGTTTTCACTGAATCAACTAGTGACTGATAACACTAGGATCACTTCAACGTCGTCGTCTTTGCTTGACCTAGCGTTTGTAAGTAGCACATTAGAAGGTTCTTCTGTGTCCATCGAGAATGGCATTTCAGACCACAAAGTGATTTCTTTAACTTGTCCCATTACTTACACGCGGAAATACAAAAAGCCACTACCTACTTACTTTAAAGATTACACCCGTGCAAATGATCGTGCTGTACTGCGTTTCCTAAAAACACAGTTCTGTGAATTCACCGAGCTAACAGATGTGGAAGAACTCTGGACACGTTTTAAAAACATTGTCAACTATTGCGAACATACCTTCATTCCGAATAAAAAGAAACGCATCAACCGAGAATACCCTTGGATAACTCGTGAAATAATTCAACTGAAAAGGAAAATAAAACGACGGCGGAAAAAGGGAAACAAGAGCAACGCATCCGATCTTATCGGAGCCTTGAAACACAAAATGTTTGAAGCAAAAGCTCATTTCTTTAACACTACGTTACCATCATTTATGACCCACAGTCCCCACAAATTCTGGCGATATTTGTCAGATGAACGAGATTCAATCTCGCAAATTAAGTATACAGAACAAGTTATTAGGAAACCAGAACAAATCGCTAATGAAATGAATAAGTTCTTCCAATCAGTTTTTACGAAACATGCCACTAACGCTGTACTACACCCCTATGTTGTGAAAGTACCCATGGAAGAATTAATTGTATCTGAAGAAGGCATACTTGCTCTGCTACTCAAGCTTAATCTGAAAAAATCCACTGGTCCCGATAAAATTACTAACTCATTTTTATGCCGGTATGCGCAATGGACATCTAAATATCTTTTTAAAATATACACGTTATCTCTACACACTTCGGAATTACCAGACGACTGGCGCAACGCTACAGTAGTCCCTATACACAAATCAGGCTCAAAGCTAGAAATAAGTAACTACCGCCCAGTGTCGCTTACGAGCTCGTGCTGTAAAATATTAGAGCATATAATTTTCAAGTCCATAATAACTCATATAGAAACAAATGAGCTCCTTTACAAACATCAACATGGTTTCAGATCAGGTCTCTCAACTACAACCCAATTAGCTGAATTAACTCACGACATAGCCAATGCAATTAACGAGAACAGTCAGTTAGATGCCGTTTCCTTAGACTTTTCTAAAGCGTTTGACGTTGTTCCACACAAGGATTTAATAACAAAGCTATCGGCCTTTGGTATTGATGATAAAATAGTAGCCTGGATTAACAGTTTTTTAACTAAACGGAAACAGAGGGTAACAATCGACAACCATCTATTGCAACCACTTGATGTTTACTCTGGAGTACCTCAGGGATCGGTTCTTGCTCCACTTTTGTTTTTAATGTTTATTAACGACATTCAATTTTCTGTTAATAACCCTGTTCAAATGCGACTATTCGCCGACGACTGTGTCGTGTACACAGTCGTACACAATTCAGACTATCAAGTTAATCTGAACAATTCATTGCAAATGATTTATTCCTGGTGCAATACTTGGGGCATGAAATTAAACACAACCAAAACTCATTTCATTTCATTCACAAATAAGACCAACCCCCTTAACTTTACATATACTATAGGAAACACAACTATCCACAAAAGTGACCAAGTAAAATACTTAGGCGTTACTCTCTCATCGAACCTCAACTGGGAACCACATGTTTTAGCCATATGTAGTAAAGCCGAGAGGAAGCTATCCTTCCTGAGGAGAAAATTGCGCACTGCACCACCACACCTTAAACTTAATGCATACAAAACACTAATTATACCATGTTTAGAGTACGCCGATCTCATCTGGAGTCCACATCAAAAGCATCTCATTAATAAAATAGAAAGAATACAAAAATTGGCAGTTAGATTTGTATATTCTGACTTCTCGAGGCAATCCAGTTCTGCTGGCTTGCTCGCAAGGGCAAATTTAAAACCTCTTTGGCATCGCAGAATTATCTCGCGACTAAAATTTCTTTACCAACTATATCATGGTCAATTCCGCATATCACGATCTCATTACCTGCTAGACCCGCCTAAACACTCATTGCGACTGAACCATTCCAAGTCAATCCACCAACCTTTCAGTCGTGTTAACGCTCACAAACATTCCCTTTTTCCGTCAGCTATCCATCATTGGAATCAATTAGATAACAATATTGTGTGCTGTAACACCATTCAATCTTTTATGAACATAATACAGTGTGTCGAGTTTGAATTGTGATCTGTTGGCATTGCACTTTCTTGTTATTTCGTTATGTATTTTCTTTCGATGTGTAGTTTGTATTCTTGTATCCACTCTGTATTCTTGTATCCACTCCTGCATGGGCCGTGAAAAGCCTGCAGTATGTTCAAATAAAAAAAAAACTTGGTGTACACCAAAATTGGCATGGGAGGGTAAGAGGATTTGACGAATATCACTGTCGGGTCATGACATGAATAATGTGAAAATCCTTTCGCGTACGTCGTCAAACCCTTTCCTCCAGACACGTGTGGCACATACCCGTTTACCATGGGCCGCGGTGCACGGGTATGCGCCACAGGTAATTGACTGTTTATATCTGCCCAGGAACGGCGAGAACAGACATTAAATGCGAGAGCGTTAAGAAAAACCGACATCGGCAGCGTTGACGTGACAAATGGAAAGAATGAAAATTAGGATCCCAGCAGGAATCGAACCCAAGCATTCTGCATGGCAATCAGGTATTCTACAACAGAGCCACATCAGGTCTATAAACTGGTTTGGAAAAACAGCCTATGCAGGCGTAATGTCGGTGCAACGTCAATTGTGGTTGTGGTGCTTGCTATCTAATTTTACAAGAAAGCAATAAACACTACATGATACTCCTACGATGTGTATGCTCTTACGATACAGGCGTCATATCAGATTAACGGCTGTGGTTCCAGTGTTGGCTCCGCCTTTATAGCAGTCTAATGAACATTACATTTCTATTCCTATGATTCAACAAGCAATATTGAAGCATTGCTCGACCCCGGACGAATACATTAACGAAAGTTACGTATCATATTCACATCATCGCACCGTAAAGTGCTCGTAGTCCGCCAGAACGACGCAGTGTCCTCTTCATTTCTTACGAGGCCGTACGATGGCCTCATGCTGACCGAGGATGATGCCAGATTGATTGACAGCCGCTTTGTAGACTATTGGCTACTTGGCCACATACGCCCAGGTAGTCTACGAATACAAGCGCCATCCACTGATGTTGGTCTACGTAGCACTATCCAGGCCTACCAGCCTCGCTGGCCTATACACATCACCAACGGGAAGAGTGACTTCAGGTTCCGACATGTCGCCGACTCTATCGACAGACAATTTGTCGACGGAATGACCGAGGCATCCGCGATTTACAACAGCTGTACTATACCTCATACTTTACTACACATGGACCCCTCGTCACCGCGATCACGACCTGATCCGATAACACAGTCATGACCAGCTGCTGGTGCTCCCTGTTCACGGGGGATGATGACCTTGTTCAAGAATTTAACTGTCAAGAACCCCTCCCCACACATGCGCACGGGTTCGTGAAACGCGCGTGCGTTCTCCATTATAAGCAACAAGTATAAGCACAACATATCAGCTTACCGCTTCTGGTATTGGTATAATACCCACGTTGCTGTTGGCAGCGTTGCGCAACTGTAAACAACTGGTTATGTATCACATATGCGGCTCTTCAAGATATATGTGTGCGTATAAAATTTATACAAATCTTTAGCATCACTTTGTACCGTTTCGCTCAGCGAAAAAGATTACGCCACAGTCACCTTCGCGCCGAATGCTTTGCATAACTTCGACTCCCATGGTACGTGGGATCTGCCGAATTTTTTTTTTCAGTAAAACAATAGTGATTGCAAGTTAGCATGCGTTATGCTTCCGCAGTAGTGATGTAGAACTAGAGGTAAATTGACTATCGATAGCATCGATAGTGTTTTTTAAGCTATTGATAGTGTAGACAAATTATTGATAGTATCACTATCCACAAACTATCGATAGTGCAATCGGTAATACCATGGTTAATATTACTAGCGATATTGCTGCCACGCATTTTTATTGCGTTGTTTTGATGTATTCGGATTTCACCCACAAAGACTGTTAGCAACGTTTCACGCAAACCGCGCCGTAATGTTTGAAAAGCTTCTCGGTTGTTTGAGATCATTGTTAAGATTACGTGCCGGACGCGAATAGTCAAGTTTATTCGAGAGCTTACGCGAGCACCAGCGATAACGCTGGAAGGTTCGATGACTGATGTATAAAAGACGACGCGTTCTACCGCTGATCAGATTACTCGACGGCCGACGACTGTTCTCGCTGCTATCAGTGCGCAGCGTGTATCGCTTGTAATTTTGAGTTTTGATTTTCGGGGCACAAGTTCGCCCAAATAAAGAGCTCCGTATTTCCCACTCTTGCTGAAGAGTTCTTCACCGTCATGACCACGTGACAATACTATCGATAGTGGTGTGAATCAGGCACGTAGGCAAGGGGGAGGCCAGCGCCCCCCCCCCCCACCCCGAAGTTCGTCCAGCCTTGTATATTCCCGGACAACTCCTTTTTTTCTTTTTGCCATGGAAAGACTTTCTTTCGAACAATCAGGCCTTGGGACATCCCCCCCCCTTCCCGAAAAAAATCCTGGCTACGTGCCTGGTGTGAATAATGATGCCGTTGCTAGCTGGCCGGCCATATTGCCAAAATAATTGAGATAGCCTACTATCAGCTTCGCTTAATTTATGAGCAAAAATTCTTGGCCTAAAATAGCAAAAATTCTTGACCTAAAAATAAGGTCATCCTCTTTTTTTTTTTTTTGCTCAACTCTTGGCGAAAGAAATAAATTATTTCTGCAGGAAAAATGGCGGAATTTGTCCATCAATAAATTCACATCCAAAAGCAACCATTGCAATTAACAAACTTAGTTCGTGATATTTGTTTTTTTTTTATTTTGAAATCATAAAATGCAATATAAATTTGAAGCCGTGCAGTTCTACTACATGTAACGCTTTCCTTTCCGCTACAACTGAAGTTTGACTTTATGATCATGTGTCAGCAAAGCACTCAGGTGAATAACACAAACATGGCAACTTTCTCGCCCTTCAGCCTGCTCCTCCGGCTGCACTGTACCACGCGCGCTGGGAACCAAGTTTATTCTGCCGTGAGTTCGTGCTGTTGATTTTGTACTATCGATAGTGCCGTCGAATTTTTTACTATGGATAGCTCTATCGATAGTATGTTTTACCATCGATAGTTCGATAGGGACTCAGCTATCGATAGTATCGATAGTACCATCGATAGTTCTGCATCACTACTTATAGGTCCAATCACACGGCGTCGGCTCAAACGCCAGGATCCTATTTTCCCCGGACACGGCTAAGCCACGCACGGCGAAGGGTGGGGTCTATCTATCTATTACTGCGGCAGTCTCCCGCGGCTGCCGCAGTAACTATGCAGCCCACGGTGCTCAAATCAGGCAACGGCCGTGAATTTGGGTATATGGCGTCATTTGTAGAAAGAATAGGGAAGGGGAAATCGCGGAGGCGTTCGAAATGATAAATAAGAAAGGCACGTGCGTGAGCTGCCCGTCTATTGCTCTGATTGATGAGGAAGTGGCTTTCCTGGAACGTGCGATATTTGCGATGTTTGTGGTTAATCTTTCTTACCCATATATCTCTTTGGTGTTTTTTACAGTAAACATTCAGCTGTTAGACAGCGCCTGTGTCGTCGTTTCTTTCTCTCGTCCGTGTTCCGTTTGCGCTGGCCGTCAAGAGGGAACGATTTCTAGCTGACTTTCAGAATTGATTGTAAGTTCCAGGTCGTATGCTGCGCTATAATGTTCGCTCGCGTGTTCTCAGGAGCCTCGACAACCGATCGGCAGCGTTTTCTGACCATGCTGAAAAAGTGTTGCAGGGCCCCTTTAAAGCATAATGGCAACAAATTTCTCATTTTGTCAATTATACCAACTGAACTAGAGTCTTTAGAATATGCATACATTTCTGCCATGCTTCCCGACGAATATGTTAACCTGAAGGCGTCAAGAACACTTAGTACTAATTCGTAAGTGAACGGGCCTGAAAAATTTTTCGTATTCATTACAGATGCCAAGTTGAGATTTATTATAAATGACCACATAGAACTGGGAATAAAATTTATATGGCGCCTTTAATTAATGTTACAAAAAATTGGTATCCCCTTTTATCTTACGTCCACCGGTATTGGAAATCTGACGGCAAATTCACTAAGCTTGTAATTCGTCACTGTAAAGTTTGATTATCTGGGCTGCATTCACTAATTACAGGTCTAGCTTCAAGGTTTGTAAGGATGGACACGTTCATTTTCAGAAACAATTGTAACGTCAGAGGCTTTTACGTCGACAGGACTGAAGCCCGTGTCCACGATAAATTTAGGATTTTCTTTCGTAGGTATGTGTGGCCATCCAGTCATGATGCTGGATACATTAGTGAAGGCGGCTGATCCGTAGAAAGGAGCTCTTACGAAGAGATCTCCTTTTTTAGTTCCAATTCATGGCGCTAGGGAACTTTCGGCATAGAGTCGCGAAACCATTCTCGACATGTTCTGTAGGCTACGTTAAAAGCTTTTTCTTTTTTGACATCATGCTGGAACAGACATAATAATTTGCCTACACAGAATTTTACATGAAGACTTGTTACGCCGCGCCTGGTAAAATCACAACCGAAGTCAGAGTTTACATCAAGCACGTCTCGTCTTTTGAGGCACCGCGCGTAGTCCTCAGAGCTAGTGTAAAGTTGCTTACGCGAAACGCCAAGACATTAAGACAATGAATAAATGAATGAATGAATTCGTTACACTAAGTGTGAATGAGGAGAGAGCAATCTTGTTCGGCGGAGGCTACAAACAAACACAAAAGGAGTTGGTTCTCGAATGAGAAAAGCAAACCACTTTCTATGCGCGCTGCGGCCTAGACCATAAAGCGTAATTTACACACTGAAAACAGCGTTCGGGCCTAATCCGTCTTTAAAAAAATAAAAAGTAAATAATAGTAAAGACATAACGCAAGCTGAGTGGAGCTGCTCGGTATATATAATGAGGGGATTGCAGAACGGACATTTTCGGTACTGTAGAGCCTGTCGTGACGGCGCTGAAAGCAGAAAGGCATAGGGTAGTTTCAGCGTTTCTAATCTGCACAAGTGTCATTAAAATTAAGAGAGTATACGACGAAATGGAAATGCGTAGACTGCTTAAGTTACCGCCTTGCTTCGAGGAGTAAAAGAACATAAACGAGGATAAGGCACATGCAGAGCGCCAGATGCAAGGCGCTAAAGACGGCTGGCCAGCAGGGCGTCCTTTTTTATTCGTAATGTAGCGCGAGAGCAAACAGCAAAATCGATGTCAGCGAATTTCAAGAGTTCATACTTCAGCTTTCTTTTTTTCTTCACGTATTATGGCCGCGCGAAAACGAAGTTCGTAGCAAGTATCCACCGTCTCTGATTAGTTTTCACGATCTGAAAAAAATTTGGCGCTTTGAAATTTATTTTTTTGCCTTTGGTGCTGCTAATAGGTCAGATTGTTTTCGATGTTCCTTCTAGGCAATAGCATGTTACACTAAGGCATGAACTTTGTTGTTGTTGTTGTTGTTGTTGTTGTTGTTGTTGTTGTTGATGATGATGATGATGATGATGATGATGATTATGATGATTTAGCCATAGCCGGCTAAATACTGTATTTTGCTTTCTAAGTGGCCTCATTTTCTCATTTTGGCGTTCGTATAAAGTGAGACATTGCATTGCGCTTCACGCGCCTTGATCAATGTACTACTATTCGACCAATGGCAAATGCAATTGCGGACAACATATGATCAAGCACTGCTATAAAACATATTATCATATGATCAAGTACTGCTACAAAAATTTACTTATCGACATTTTTTAATGTAACATAATTTCTTTCGCAGTCAAAAGACCTTGCTTTCCTAAGCGCAAAGTCCACTGAGTTTCAGTTTTTCTGAGAAGTACTTGATATGTCTCTCTAGAAAATATTTATCCGGCATTTTCCAGCCAAAAGTGGTACCAAAAAGTCACACATAGCAGAAGCGGTGCAAATGAATCACAGAAATGGCGTGCACAACTTCCCCTCTATTCTGCACTAGGCTTTCCTTTTGATACTTCTGATTTCTTTTATGCGTTCACACAAGCAAGATCTCTCGTTTATTCACATTTTTGCGTTTTCTAAACGCGCTGCGTTACAATGCGCTCACGACCCAGTCGTCGTGCTTAACACTTGACAACGATAGCGACTGGTTATGCACAACGCAACTTCTATTTAAAGGGGGCAGGTGAAACTTCTGGTGCTTTTGGGGTCAAACCCTGGATGCCTTCTAAACCAGCAAAAAAAGAAAAAGAAAAGCTCATGCGTTATCGATACTGAGGGAACACGACAATGCCAGCGGAACAGCGTAAATGCCCTTCGAGCTTCCGTGAATTGCTATCGGAACAAAAAGAGCAGTAAACAAAGGAGGCGAGCCTCGTTACGTCAACTTAACGAAGTATTTCGGGTCCGGTTTTGTGAGTGAAAATTTGTCCGTCATCCATTAACCTAATCCACCATAATGATGGAATGTCCTCTATCATAAGGGTGGACATGGTGACGCCGTGTCCCCCTCCGGGCAAGGGAGCAACAATTGCCTCTGCGTCCAGCTGACTACTCTGAACCTGGACTGAACGAGAGCAGTTAATCACGATGCACCCGGGACTGCTCTTTCAGTCCCGGTTCAGGTTAGACAACTGCGGTGGACACGGCCTAAGCCGGATTAATTGTGCATTGAGTGTGACACACAACAACACCCACCTTGTCTGCACCATCACCCCTACAATATACACCATTATGATGGAAGACATTCCATCCTTATGGTGGATTATGGTAATGTATGACCGACAGACTTTTAAGCAAGAAAAGAAAGGATGTTGCGGACGCTAGTCGAAGCGGGAGAGAGTACTGCATTGGCAATAAAGGCTCACTTCCTTGCAGCATGGAATAGCAAAATTTTCAAGCAAATTCTTCCATCTCCACTAATAATGTACCAAATTGAAATACTTGCTCTAGAACGCTCCTTCAGACAAAGCTTTCAACTGTGGTGTGCCGAAGCGATCCTTAATATATTGGCAGAGGCAGATTGATTAAGACGCAATTTCTGCCTAACGCCATGTCGCGCACGAAGATTAACACAGAGCGTGCAAGTGAAATCAGAACAAAATTTTGAGCAGACCTGAATGCGAACTTGTTATTGCGCCGCTCTTTGTTTTCGCGGCATAAATAAGGACCGGACCCTCGGGAGCTGTATACTTGTAGCAAGATTGAAAGTAAATGAAACGTTATCTAAGTCCTCGGCACTGACTGGAACATATATGGCATGTAGAGAACACTCTTATACAAGAGACGGATTGTTTTTGAACAAATTAACGACTTGGTATCGGAGCTTAGTTAACCTCGCGCAGCGTGAAAGATAGTTAGGGCCGCATGCTCATGCATGGCGTTTAATCATCTTTCTATCTGCCCCTTGTAAGGATCGTGTAGTGTAGATAGGCAAGTCATTCACTGTACTACAGTGCTCGACAATTCAAAGATCTGTCCTTATGGCGGCCGACAGTTGTGGCTCCACCGGAGAGGAGTGGGTAAATGACGGGTGATTAAATTCAGCCACAGTGCGTGAGGAAGGCGCTCACTTTCATCGCATTCAGCGGTAAATCAGTTTGCCGAGCCGAACACCGACCGTTGTCCCAAATAGTGGCAGCAGCCATGCACTCGGAGTATCGCGTTTGAATCGCCGACAACTGGGCATGCATATGTGTTGTTCCGAGATGTTCGTATGTGTTCAAATATTTAGCTATTGTGAACTGTAGCGCAAGAAAACTGAGCACCGTGTGTGTGCCCGTTCTCTTCCCAAGTGCCCCGTTTTCTCACGGAGCATGAGAGAAAAGTAGCACGAGAGAAGTTGCTATTTAGCCTAAACCACTCAGCTCACTCTTCGGTCGCACCGCACAAGAGCTTTTAAAACCGAAGGCGCGAGAACAAACTACAATATTCGTGAATTACTCCTTGTCAAACGATTAAATCTCACTGCTACCAACATAGGGAACGAATTTCGTAGAACCATTCATTTCTCTTTCTCATGAGGCCTGTTTCTGGTGTCTCTTATCAACTTGTTTTCTTGACCCTCTCTCTCTCTCTCTCTCAGAATTTTCTAGAAAACCTAGTGTCTGGCAGCAATTCTTGACCCTTTCGCTGTCAGCGAATACCAACTTGATCCACGCTTTACTTGAATCAGGCTCCATATTGTCACAATAGGGAGCGCAGTGTAGCGTTAAACACGTTCGAAGCACACCGGAAACATATGCGCCTCTTTACTGCTCTACACTCACATATTATCTCCCCTTTTTTCATCACTTATAAGGCTCGCGTGCCCCTTTTCGCAAGCTGTGCTAAAGCATGTGCTCTGATAGAGTATGGTAACATAAAAATTTCTGTGGTCATGCCGTCTCTCTCATAAAAGTGGACGCAATAAAGTTAACGACTCCTCTAAGTTTCCCTGGCTTCCTCGAGAACTTCGGCCGGAGTCTGCTAAGCTCAGACCAAGCTCTGCCGGGCCTAAATCCCCTGCTTAGAGCTGTTGAGCGCCTGGCATAAGGCAGCGAGAATATTTCTGTAATATTCCTCCCGCTGTACGAGACGCGCATATATTTTGGCCCCACTTGAGCTCTTGCTTAGCGTAGTGCGCACAGCAACAAGAAACGAACAAAAGCGGCGATATATATTGCGCACTCCAGTGGGAAAGAGCGGTACGCCGAAGGTCGTCAGGGTGCAAGCGATGACTTGCATTCACAAACTAGAAGACCCCACTGCAGAGCACTTAAGGGGTGGCTTATGAGGCGTGGGAAGAAAAAAATCGGGCATATCTGAACTTTCTTCCCCGTCTTCGCATAGACAGCTGCGTACGTGATCACGCCACAGTTATTACCCTGCCGTTACAAAGCAAGGCTCATATATCAGGGCAGACGCTTGCAACATGCACGCTTGATGGCCTCTGAGTGCGTGTACAACGACCTAACCGCGGTTATTTCTTTTTATCCGTCCTTCTTCCATACGACCTTAGCCATGAAAAATATTGCAGGGCTTTTAATATACTACTGTTCTTTCCGATATACTGCTACTCACTACTTTCCGCGACAGGTGCATTCCAGATTGTCTCTGAGCGTCTGTACGTTGTGCATAATAATTTGGGTGCTGCGAAAAAAGAAGGCGTGCACAAGAACTGGATTTCGCACATCCATAAGTAATGTAAGTGTGACTTCGCTCAGTGCAGTCTGAATGCACTGTCCCCTCATGAGGGATGGACTTCCACTTAAGGTCGAATACCTACGTGTACGAAAAAATATCTCTTTGAAAGTAATCGACGTCTCGGTGTGCGCGAAATATTAAAAAACCTTCGCACTTGCATCACACGTCGTTCCCCAAATTCCTCTGAGCTACGCGCTAAACATAATACCACTTAGTAAGTTATTATCCTCGACGTCTTTGGGCCGCGTGAGTCAGCATATGTAACAGTTGTCGAGACAAGGTGCCAGCGCCAAAAACGAGACGTACAGTTAAATTTTGTGTATATTCCGAACTTGCGCTGAAGACGATAAGATCGAATGACGCAGGAAATTTGGGTAGTTCACGTAATGCCTTAAGGAGATAACCGGTAGTCTGCTAGCGGAACAGTACAGTTGCCTAGCGATCGAGGAGAGAAGTAGAGGACACGAGAATTTCATGGCGCGACGAAATGACGAAGTTTGGAGGCATACGATAAAATCAGCTTGATAAAAACTGCGCTAAGTGGAGACCGTTGAGCCTTCATGATACAGTGCGCATAAATAGCCTGATAATGATGACAATTGTGGTGGTGGTGACGATGATGATGATAATGGTATGAAAACAGGAGAATATATCATTATAAATGCTGGAGTTTTACGTGGCAAAACCACCATATGATTACGTGGCAAAACCACCAGCATAGTCGACACTTACAGCGCACTGCTCAAACACAAGGAATTCATCATTGTGACAATTGTTAGTTCGCGCTCGTCCTGCGTATACCTGTGCGTTCTTTTCGTGCGTCATTCTTCGTGTTTGAGCAGCGCGCTGCAAGTTTCGAGCTGTGACAGTCGTTAGTTCGCGCTCGTCTTTTGTGTATTATTTTCGTGCGTCCTTGGTGCTTGAGCAGCGCGCCGCAAGTTTCGAGCTGCTTGCCATTCTCCGCGTGACATTCCGAATTGTTGCTATCGCATTCATTGCTTCGGCCTTGCGGCGAAACTGTGACTTTCTTTTTGTTTCTGAGGGCGTTGATCTTTAATGAGTTTGCAACTGAACAGTAAATGGAATGGATGATAGCCGCAGTAAGCTTCTTGCTACGCCAAAGTTTTCTCGTTTGTGTGCAGAATGTTTCCAGTTTCCACGAAGTGACCATGTGCCATTCTTTTCCTCCGTTCGTCGGACCAATGTCCGACGAACGAAGGAAAAGAATGATACATGGTCGCAATGTTACATATTTGTCGTCAGTTCACGAAGCTATTGCACATAGTATTCGTTACATTAGGAGCTTCCAAAAGAAATACCGCTGCGGCAATCAGAGTTTATTGCATTGCGGCAACGCTTATCAACTTTATGACACGCATCACAAGCAAATGTAACATCACACGCATATGTAAGGCGATCCTCTGGTCCAAGCGAGATGACTTTCCGCTTTCCGCTACAAGATACTGACGCGGTGCGCCGTCAGTCAATGCTCGCCAGTTCTTCGGCACGGAAAGTTCCAGTGTGACGTAACAAAGTGGTCACATTTCTTGCGTGCCAGGCGATTTTGGTTTCGGTATCATTTGGATTTGGGCCTTTTAATTCGATAATGGATATCTCAAACGACGTGCGATTATTTTTTTTATTTCTAAAAAATTAATAGGTCATAAATTGTGGCACCGTAAAACCTTCCCTTATAAACAAATAAGTTGACAAAAGTTCATTTTCAGCATGCTGGTAATTATTGTTTTCAAAATCTTTAGCTGTGGAAAAATAATTCCATCTCGACGTAGAGTTCTTGCGGAACTTATTTTTGGAAGATGGCGGAGTGCTTGAAGCGCTATAAAAAATCTGTATTGTCTAAAAAAACACTCCATGTATGTCTTTAAAGCAAGCGCGGGTCAGGTTGATTCTTCTATTATACTTCTCGAAAATAAATTTTGGACGCCGTAGGCGCCATGTGAGAGATAAAAGCAGCAACTTGACGAAGCTGCTGCCTTCTCTTTTATGACAGACACGCAGGTGAAGGTGACTTTCCTGCTGGAGAACAAAGTGGTCAAAAGCAAGAAGACGTCTGTGGTCAAGCGAACAACGGAACCCAAGTTTATGGAGTCATTTGCGTTCCGCCTGACACCTGCAGGGCTCAGTGCTGCCAGTGTCATTCTCAAGCTCACCTGCCTGGCACCACCATACAAAGGTCAGAACACTCTGGCATCAGTTTTTTTTTTTTTTTTACCAACGCTTGCAGTTTTTCATGACGACATGTACACACGTCGGCATGTGCTCTCGCATGTACTTACCGCTTTTGTGATTAAGTCGAGACCGTGTAGTACAGACCTTTATTAACTGTCTTTCTTTTCATAACTAAACACAGACGTTCGATTCGTCGATTGGGCAAGAAAGCGTGCAAGTAAGCAAAAACTGTTTCTATTTTTTCAGCTTTCATTGCTTTCTTTTTTTCGCCGCTTCTCCTCTCAGAAATCCGGTGCGTGTCAGTCATGCCTATCAAAAACACCCAACATCCTCTATACTGGTAAAACTTCGAGAACGTAAGAAAAAAAAAACGGAATACCTGCTTTCGTTATCACGCTTTCTTGCAACCTACTCGGCGCAGTGTTCTAGTGGTTATGGTGCTCGACTGCTGACCCGAAGGTCGCGGAATCGAATATCTGCCGCGGCGGCCGCTTTTCGATGGAGGCGAAATGCTAGAAGCCCGTGTACTTAGATTTAGGTGCACGCTAAAGAACACCATGCAGTTGGTCAAAATTTCCAGAGCCCTCCACTCATTTTTAAGTCTGTAACGTCAACGTTTCCGAAGTAAGAGTTGTTAGTTCGCGCTTCTGCTTCACAATCTTGTCTTGTCCTGTGTTTGTGTTGCAAAACAGCGCGTTGAGGAACACATGTAAAGTCAGCGTCAAATGTTTATAGACCACGAGACACAAGAAAAAGCTAAATATCCCTGCTTCTTCGGCAGGCAGCTTTGAATTTAGATTTCCGGCCTGTTATCAAGCGCACGCTAACAACATGTACTCTGTAGTTCGACCGAATACACTCACAAATTCCTGGGAAATTCACACTTTTCTGAGACCTGGTGGCCTCTAAACTTTTGACGCATATCGCGTGTGTATATATATATATATATATATATATATATATATATATATATATATATATATATATATATATATATATATATATATATATGTAAGTGTGTGTGTGTGTGTGTGTGTGTGTGTGAAGGATGTTTCAGTGAACATTTGAAAAAAGTTTAAAGGTCGCCTATGACGGAGAGTATAATTCCAGTTCATGACATTATGCACTCGGAGCGGCGGACATTACTTGCACAAGGAAATTGAAACGCATAATTGACTAATTAACAAAAAACCACTAATTATGTTTCAACTGAAAAACTTATAATCTCTATTGCAGATTACAAAGTGTAGACGTGGAGTTCGCAAGGCGGACCCACTTGGAACGATTTCTCAGGATGACACCAGTTTCGAGATAATTCTTGAACTTTACGGAGAAATGCACCTGCGTTCCAGTTACTCTCTTAACAAAACGTCGTTTTACTCGCTGAAGCACAAAATTAACTGTAACGCCAGTTCATATGTAATATGTACTCAGTGCACAGTCAACACATTCAACTGCCGATTTTCCGGACATGCTTGAACATTCGGACTGTTTCGCGGCACCGCCCACAAGTCCTATAGTGTCAATGTATACGAACGTCTAAAACTCGGACGCTGAAACTCTTGAAAGTCCGATATTTCGGACTTTCCTCTCAAAGTGTAGCTCATAAATGGCATCGATTGAAGCCACCACCGCTGCCTTGTCTATCGTATCGCAGGCTCAAACCAGCGCTTTCTTGAGTCTATCCTTTTGCGGCCGTAGCGGATTACAAAAGTACACTTTGCCGCAATGCCCAAGTGTCGTAGGGTGAAGCATACCAAGCATTTGAAGGGGTCACTGTCACGGCGCAGTGCGGCGGTGATAAGCACCGGAAATGCACGGAGGCGTTCTGGCGGCAGCCGGCAAACGCGCCTGCACGATTTAATCACTGATAAACCTATTATAATAGGCATGTTCAGCTAACTGTTCGGTAGTGTATATGTGGTCTCAGCAGTTGTAAGCGTACTGCACGCTTTTAATAGGCGACAACCAAAACGCGCCGCGCCGCGAAGCCGTTCGCTGCTGTCTAGAGGTTTTTAGCTTGTCCGTATACTATTCACGTTACCGTGTTACCGGAATACCGGATGAAATCCGTGCACGCGCAAGCCTTTACTGAAAGTAGATTCACGGAACGTAAACTACTCACCGGATACGTTTAAAGGGGTGATGCCATCAAATTTAGCGTTCTTTGTTGCAAGCATTTCTTATTGCTCAGGAAGCATGATACACGCTCCAAGATTCATAAATTATCGCTAAAAAATTTAATATCACCTTATTCATGTGAACGGTTTCGGTTTCTGGGCGCCGACTTGAACACTGATGTAACTGTGTAGGAATCTTGAACACGTGGATCCACAAAGTTGTGACGTACGCAGTGCTGCACCGCTCTTGCGCACACATGCGAGTGACCGTCTGGATGCCTTCAACACTCGCTAAAATTTTCTAATAAAGAATATTAGCGTGTACAGTATTCCTGTATACGCAGAGATGTTTCCGAAGTATCGGGTTACCGGACGATGGTATCGACATCTTGCGACGCTTCGTGCAACCACAATTATACGTGCGTTTCTTTGTTTTCGCTGATTGACCGTGGGGAAAAAAGTCTTTTTAAAGGCAACTCATTGGGAACTACGCCACAGCCGAAAATTTACACCAGCAGAGAAGTAGAACACATTGGGTATCTGCAGCAGCAATTCTGTGCTTCCCTGGTTCATCTTAGCGACACCAGGTGGCTCCACCTATCCGATCTCTCGCGTTTACGGCTACGGCAAGAAGCAAAGAAGTGCGCGAGCAAACTAAACTTTGCTAATGTCGCCTTCGCGGGTTCGCGTGACGATGCAAAGCACTTTTCAAAATGCGAGTAAGTTTGGCTGCTTCGGCAAAAAGCTCAGAAAAAAATGTGTAGTTTGCAGCCGATGCTATCTTGGCCTGTCAGGTGCAGCGGACTGGTGGGTCACTGCTCTTTGCACATCACTCTAATGTGGTCTGACGTCACTAAAGCTTTCGTTAGGCTTCCTACACAGTGACGTCGCTGTCAGTCGCGCTAGCGATGGGTCTGGATCGCGAGAACGAGAATTTAAGCACACTTTGGAAGCGAATTAAAATATATTCTAAACGTTTGCTGTGTCCAACACTTCGTGCTGAGTGTCCTTGCAGAGAGAGAAAGCCTACAGCAGGCTTTTTATAGCCTCAAAATTTAGTGACAACACCCCTTTAACGTTCACGGCTTTACCTCGCGAATTCACGGGACTTTAGAATCTAGGGACTTTAGCCGTTTGTGGCTACTCGCGAGATCCGCTTTACGATGACTCCAGCCGCCGAGCAAATACAAGCCGTAGTGCGAGCTCTAATTGCGACCACGTTTTTCTGAGTGGGGTTACCGTAGCCGTAAACGTGAGAGGCTGGACAGGTGGTGCCATCTGGCGGAGCCGATTTGAACCAGGCAAGCACAAAATTGTTACTGTAGAAACATAGAGCATTCGCATTCTCCGCTGGTGCTAATTCCTTGCAGCGGCGTTATTCCGAATGAGTTGCCTTTTTAATCTTTTTTCCCCTAAAAAATACTACGCGAAAACAAGCGTGTCTCTAAATATGGTTGCACGAAGCGTCACAAGATGTCGGTGCCATCGTCCGGTAACCCGGTATTCCTAGAACCCTTTGCATATACCAGAATACCATACACGTTAAAAACCTCTATTATGATTTTGTCGTGGTGGTGATTGAATCTTACCTAAATTAAATGTAGTTTTAAGTGCAGCTATCGTCATTTAGTTGTTTGTGCAAGTGTGAACGTATACTTTTACGTACGTACGTAAACGCTTACGTATGCGGAGCTAAAATTTTGCTAAAACATGCGTTCCGGTAACACGGTAAACGCAGTCCAGTATTCCGGTAACACGGCAACGATAGAAAGTATACGGGCAAGCTAAAAACGTCTTTCCTTTGTGCGAGACCGCTAAGTACGCCGCATAGACTCGTTGCTTTCAGGAACGAAAGCAACTCACCACCACTGCACCCTGTGCGGTCAGGAACGTAGTGGGCACGACGAACATGTACTCACAGTGAACGTGCGCTTAGGCACAGCAAGCGCCCCGGCAGTGACGGCGTGAGCGTAGTCGGCGACGTGCTGCACACAACTAGAACAATCGACTCCACACGGCATATGCTGCGTTTCAATGAAGCGAAGATATTCGTATAGCCCATTGTTTACGCGCGCACACACATCGGGGGAAGGCCGGACGAGTCGTCCGCTATCCCGCGATAGCCTTTGTGTTCTGCGTGATCGTTTCGAAAAGCTCCTTAACTGATACAGAACTGTTATTTTTTTTTTCGCGCTTCTCTGGTATCGGCGGCTCTCGTCAGGGCTCTCGTCACGAGAGGCACGTAGTTATGCGGAGTTCCCGGCAGGGACTGAACGTATTCCTAGAGCCTGTGCGAGCACCAAAATGCCTGATAAGTGTACTGGCAAGCCCTGAGAGCTTTTTTGGACGTGGTTGTGGCGATTTGACCGCCTGAGCGAAGTAAAAAGGCATGAATTCGTTTTTTTTTCAGACTGCCGGAACTTTCGGACAATTTCGTGGTCCCCAGCGAGTCCGAAAAATCGGACGTTGTCGAATATATTTGTTACCACTCCTTACACGTCCGTATACGCTCGTTGAAAACGAGGGCATCTACGCATTTTACAGAAATTACATTACTGAATGATCCAGCTTAAGACTATTTTAATATAGACAGCGCTGCAGCATTAGCTGTGCCTACATCTGTTACGCTATCATAGTGGCTAGCTGCAGGTATGAGTTGCACTTAAGAAACATGTTCCAGATGGTGTCGGAACACTGTGTTCCGTGGCCCTGTCAGTTCCATGTTCGACAGGCCTACTGACCAGAGTTGTAAAGCTGTACTCGCACCAGGTTAACCTCCCTGCCTCTTCCTTTTCATCTATTTCTCTCTCTCTCTGTACTTTTAGTTAACCGACAATGAATTTTACTTAAATGCTGCATCAATCAACATTTCCCCACTTTACGGACCTAATTTCGTTTAGCGCGGATTATGAATTGTTATGACTAGGCATAATTTAATTATTTGAGGAACACAAGACAAAAAAAAACGAGGCTCCACAGCGCCTACAAAATTGCACCATGTTGTATCAGATAGTCAGAATGACCGGATACTGATCGTGTACTAAAACTTACTTTTTGGCTGAAATTTCTCATGGAGACCGGGTGATGAGTGCTGTCCGGAAACTATGGCACTTAGCGCTCAATTTCTCACTTCGCGTCCCCGCCTCATCAAACAGTCATCTGCGCGCTGCCTTTTCTTTCTTGCTTTTCCTTCTAGATACGGTATACTCACTCTAAGCTGAAGATGTGTGCAAGTATGAGCACCCATAAAAATAGTTCTTCTGCAAAAAACGTGGCGCTT
Source organism: Rhipicephalus sanguineus (assembly GCF_013339695.2). Lineage (NCBI taxonomy): Eukaryota > Metazoa > Arthropoda > Arachnida > Ixodida > Ixodidae > Rhipicephalus > Rhipicephalus sanguineus. Next base: position 205,810,635 of record NC_051176.1, on the reverse strand, counting down.
GCGTACTTCGTACAGTAAGCCGATCCTTAAAACGGGATAAAAATGCCGCTTTTTGTGCACAGAACCAGAAGACGTGCTAAAGGAAACAGCGTTGTGGAAGATTATTATTGCAAGCCTTCAAAGTAGTTGAAGCATGCATAATAACACCGCAACAAGCTGCGAAGTAAATGGCGATTAGCAGAGTGGTATATTGGGCAAGTTGGTGACGCTTGCCTGCAGCTCAAAAAAAAAAACCTGACGGCGCAGAAAGGGAATACAACACACAAGCGCTGATGCGGTGCTACCTTTTTTTCTTTTTTTTTTCTTGCGTCCCATCCTATTTGTTTGCGCTGTGGGCAAACATGTTTGATTAAATCAGCCTAATTTTACAGTTAGGAAACAATGGACACGAAGTAACTTCTGCGCTACACAATATAAAGTTTTTTTTTTAATGACCTCTAGCGACGATGTACCTATTTAGGTGCACGTTAAAGAACCCCAGGAGGTCGAAGTTTCCGGAGCCCTCTACTACGGCGCCTCTCATGATCATATTGTGGTTTTGGGACGTTAAACCCCAGATATTATTGTTTTTTATGACCTTTAAAACCTATAGACAAATATTAATTAAAGTTTGAGTTTGGTGACATATGGCTCACTTTTGTGTCGTTCACAAAATTTTGAGAATAAGAAACAGCTTTCTGTATTGAGAGGTATTTCCAAGCTCATATATTTATAGCACTAGTGTGGTGTAGTCGTGTCTGAGCAGCGCAAGGCTCACATCAGATCCCTCTAGTTCATTGCACTGCACGAGAAATGGGAGAGTGGTACAGTGACCATCATTCCACATCATTGGACATCGAGCAGACGACTGCCCAGACACGTAAGCTCGCATCGGGCGCCTGCTAGAAGAAAGAATAGGCTTTCCCCGTTCTCTAACGTACGATGCAGCAACCGGAGTAAGAGCACTAGCTTGCGAAACCGGATCTGCGCAAAGAAACAAGCCGCAAAGAAGTAGCGAAAAGAGTCTATCCAGAACTACAGAGACCGAAGAATAAACGACTCTGATAATCGAGTAGACGACACCGACAACCGAATACAAGCAGCAGCTTGCCACACGTTGCCTTCCGCAACCTGTTCGCAGATCTAGAAGAGCATAAACAATAAGCATGCAACATTGCAAAATAAACAGAGGAATAAATCCACAATCCTAATAAACCTGCACCACAACAGCCTGGGCCACAAAGTCCAGGACCACACCTGGGAACAACACACAACGTCGAACGCTAAAGATCTTTTAGCAATACCGCTCACATTCAGTAACATCTCGACGCCGTCTAGGAAGGGAGGCGAAATAACCGTGCAAGGAGTAGCGTCCTGCTGACCTACCATTCTTGCCGCAACCCATGCAAGTAAGCCTGACTGTAATTGAGCCATTACCAAAACAATGTTACTGGTCATATATATATATATATATATATGACGCCTTTGTTAACTGCTAGATTATTCTACGAATAAGGTACTCTTATTTGTAGAGCAAAAACAAACGCGAAAGAGAATGAAAATGACTGGATGCACTCAAATTTCACCGCAACATTCGTGAAGCCTTCAGCGAATGAGCAAAGGAAGGCAGTGATGACAATGTGAGGACACTAAGAGACACACGCAGCTCTCGGACTATATATACGCCTGGACAAACACTCACTGCCTCTGCAGTTCACGCAACGAACGCATTTTGAACTTTCTTAGTCACGCTGTCTCCAATGAAGTGCTTTAATTTGTTTAGTGCTGTGGCGTATTTTGTTAATGTTTCGTGTACGTTTTTTAGATGCCGCGCACTCTGCGTATAGCCTCAGTCTTCATCATTCACATCTCTTGCAGTACGACAGGCGAACCTTCAGGCAAAGCTCTCCAGTAGTCGACCATTAAAAAAAAAACATATCCTACACAGGTCTGTAAGCAAGAGAAATTGCAAAAGAAGTCTTGAAAACGCGCCCACAAGTCGAGAATTTGTGGAGCTGGCAGCTGACGTACATCTGCACATATCAACATGCGAAGAGACATAAGTAATAAATAATAAATTGAGACGTGGGCCACAGGCTAGAATCTTTATGATATTAAAATAAGACTCGGCGAAATAGGGCCAGATAAAGGCAGAAAAGAAATTCAATTAGGTGAAGTGTCGTACACTCTTTACGATTGATGCAAAACATTTGTTGCACTAGGAGATAATTTAATAAATTAGAATTCAATTTACGAAAATAATGAAACATATTTTAGAGCTGGTTTGCGCCACATTAACGTCAGAACACCTGTCGCACACGCACCCGAACACCTGTATTGTACTTTAAGGGGGCTGATTTTCGGACGAAATGTGATTGCTTTAAGTAAATTACTAATTAGCTTATACATTTTCTGTTTGTTTCATTAACGCAGTTTTATACTGTATTCGCTTTTTCAAGATGATCTTGACGACAAAGATCACGCAGATGGTGAAATTAAATTTACGAAAGAGCTCGAATCACCTTGAGAGAAAACATGGGTTTACTAGCCAGATAAATTCTTTGCGTTTAAAAAATGACAACGGTCCTCTTTTTCTGTGCGTGCTGAGTAATTACCTCCAAAATGAACATCAACCAACATGTCTAACCCGTCATGCTACTCTTAAATGCTTTCAGAAAGTTACAGCGACCTCAACCACGATGATTTTATTTCTGTCTCATCATTTCTCTTTTTTTTTCCACAAAGATTTAAAAGCCACAAGTCCTCTTTTTTGTAGCCTCACGTGGGCCATGGAAGAAGTATATTTCTTAGAGTAAATGGTCGACAGTCTGACAGCCCTAAGTCAGCTTTTAGACCTCGCAGTATCGTGTCATGAACACTCAAGACCTGGGTGGTTTACATCTTCACCAGCGTGACCACAATTACACCGACTACACTGCGGACTTAACCCATCGGTTTCTTGCGCAATAGGTCACGTGTATATGAGGCACCAAGCCACGAACGGCGCTTAATTTTACAAAATCTGTGTTTTTTCTCAACTCTAGCGAAATGGGCAGCTTAATTTTAGGGTCTACAAAGAATAAGTCTGAGCACTTGGATTTCTGGTCAGTCCACGTGGGTTTGCTTACCGGAGAAGGATATCTGTATCAGCACCAAACGGAGTTCCCTAGGGGTGACAGGTATATGTGATGTTTATTTATTTTCGAGTGTGTTTTGGTAGCATCGTTCGCTGCAGCACTTTCAAGAGCGCATAAACGATTTTTTTTTGCTTCGCTCTCACTGCTAGGCCGACAGTATAGCTCGCCTTGGCTCGGTATGACCGCGTGTATGGCCATGAATTGGTTCAGGCATGGCTCGGCATAATGTCCGAGCAGCCTTGAAACCGAATCAACGGGCAGGGAGTCTTTACCATTTGACCTTTTCGCCATGGTCGGCTGGCGCAAGCGTGCATATAGTACTGGCATATAGTACTAGACTGTCATAAACTACAATGGGTTTCAGTGTGACTCATTTCGTGCACCATGCCACAATGGGTTTCACCGAGCTATGGCACCTGCAACGCAGGTGCAGAGGTTTGGCGGCAGTGCGCTGCGATGCAATTTTAACGAGTATAGAGTCTGTGGATCTAATGGTCAGTTTTACGAACGCCTATAGCATCTTCCGTCTGCGAAGAGGCAATCGAACGCGTCTTATGTTATTGTTCTGTTTACGACGATGCGCACCGCCTTCTCGGTACTACCTTGAAACAGGCTGTCAGAGACAGCAAAGATTTTAGGTCCGCCCCATCATGCGTAGACGGCTCACAAAGCAACGCAAGCATTGTTACGCTTTCTGGAATACACGAGCCTCATTTGTTTATCGACTGTATGCGTGATTCGCAGGCCCGCGTGTTCGCGATGCTGTCTCTCTTTCCCCCGCTCCTTTCTTTTTCTTTCGTTGTTGCATCGCCCTGTGGAGGGTAATAAACCAGGAGGGGCTACCCTACATTTTCTCTCTCGCTATCTTGCACGGTTCCCTGGAGTCCTTGAAGTTGCACAGGATATCTGGAAGAGAAATAGATCAAAAGAAAATGCCGGGAAGTTAACCTGGTACGAGTGACCGGTTTGCTACCCTGCACACGATATAGGGAAATAGGGGTAGGAAAGAGGACAGAGGGAGAGGCAAAATGAAAGCGAAGAAACACACACACACACGTGCACACACGCGCAAGACGTTCCGATTGAGAGACCGGTTGAAGGCAGAAAGCACAGTAGCGCTTGCACAGCCTTCTTCTGTGACGTTTAGGTCCGGTCGATGGCGCAGGATGCTTTCTTCCGAAATAGTTCGGTCGTCCAGTTTATCAAGCGCGTTGCAAAGCGACTGTCTCTGTGAACAGTACTGTGGGCAGTCACACGGAACATGTTGAATAGTTTAATCACCGCCGCAGTGGTCGCATGATGCAGTGTCGGTCATTCCTATGCGGAACGCGTACGCGTGGGTAAACGCGACACCCAACCATAACCTACACAAAAAGGTAGCGTCACCTCGGCGAAGTCCGCTGTTTGTTTTTATTGAGTTGTTTATTTTTATTGTCGTTTCGTTTTAATTTGTCGTTTCGTGAACATGATAGGACATATTTACAACCTAGAAATTGAGGCGGTACATGCTGTGCTTTTGCAGCCATAGCGCGCTGAAAAGTACAAAAAAAGGATAATACGTAAATAAATAAAAATAAACAGCTCAGTACACTTCAGGAATGTTGAAATCGCTACAGCGCATCAGCTACCACGTACATCAGTAGTGTCGTCGACTGCCCGGCAGTCCTCTACTCAGCAGCCTATCTGAGCACGCATGCGCTTCTTGTACTCCCCTGAGATTTATGACTCAGTTTCACAACTCAAAGCGAGCGTTTAGCGCTGTCTGAACAAGCACAAGAAAATAGATAAGCTATAAGCGGAACGTTCGGAGTATGAAAGATTTTGTTAACGCCTTGGTCATGAGCTTTATGCCAGAAGAAACTCTCTCCGTCTTGGAAACTGCTTCAGCCTCTTCAAACAGATCGGCATAAAATGTAATGATGCGTCTGTGTCTGTCAAAAATTTTGTTCCTGATAAAATGCTGCTGCTGAAGAACTAAACTCAACAAAAATTTCTCTTCTGAAGATGGCGGTGAAGGGTAAACGTCATTTTCGGACGTCCTGCACCAGGCACTAGCAGGTGGAGATCGTGGGTGCCGTCTTCGGGACACTTTTTGTGTGGACCCGGTCTTCCTTCAATGTCTCTCTCGCGTCCTGTATGCATTAGGCTGAATAAACTGTTGCATGCGAAAACCCGACTCCAGTGAGCATCTAGACGAACTTTTCCCTATAATTGTTTTCGCCAGGAACAATGCTACGACGAGTACAAGCATGCATATGTACAAATTTGCACTTTAAGGCAACTCTTCTTTTTTGTGAAAATTTGATGTTTCGCGAACACGAGAGAACATAGTTAAGGCCTAAAAATTATGATAATGGCAACTATAGCTACATGCTCGTTCATTTAGGTGACTGAGCGTGAACGTCAATTTGGACACTTTGGCGGCTTTCTGACTCCGATCTCACAGAAATAACGCGACATGTTTTTACAGATTAAGTTAGAGCACGCATTGGGCTTTCATACTGGGGAGTTTAAAGAAAATCGAAGATGACTTTCTTGTTTAATTGCATTCCATAGTACTGCATTTTTGGAGACATGCCTTCACTTATGCATTTTTGGTTTGCGTTTGACATTTTTCTCGGCCATTATATTTAACACAATTGTTAAACAGATGTGTGGCAACACTCTGGCAAATTTCAGAAGTTCTGAGTATTATAGACTCGAAGCAAAAAATCTCAAACTACAGCATTATTGAGTAATGTGCCATATTTGCGATTTTCTTCATGAAGTAATGGCAAGAAAATTGCAAGATAACAAGTTTTGTGAGCACACGTCACTCATACTTTTCCGAGAAAAATTTTGAATCTCAGAGCTAGAGTAGTTATTTTGTAGGACCTCGTCAAAATCCCATTTTCGCGCTATTCGCAAAAACTGGTTCTGCTGAGTGGAGACTTCCGAATTTTTTCCGACTAAGGCATAATTTTTTTCCGCAAAAGTAAGAATGGTTTCGTGTCCCTGGGGACTCGAACAACGAAATATATTTTTTCGACGAAATTAAAGGGGATCCGCGGAGATGCACCGACGTTCTTATCTGAACACACCGAACAGAATACACCAATTCGGGTATACAAATGGTTAATGAAACTAAGTATATGGATATACGTTACATATCTACATTCAAGTGTAGCGAACTCTCTTGCTCCGTACAGTTCAGGCAAGCGAGAGCTCCACGATAGAATACCGTGGAACATTCGCCGGCGCCATCACGCGGGTGGATTGAAAACCCAAGAGACCGACGCTTCGCAGGGAAGCCCTCAGAGGGCATGCGCGGGCGCTTAAGCTAAAACTTGCTCATATTTGTTCGGAAGTTTTTTAAAGCCAACTGCAGGCTATCTCATTCACCGACGATCACGTATTGCTTGTCTCGACAAAGCCGAAACGGTCTGAACAAAGCAACACGCGCAATTGCGACGAATACGGCAAGGTGAAAGCAAACGTAACGTCAATCACTAGAGCAACATATCGAATTCGGCCGCTTGGTACATACTGGAACTGACTTTCCCCTCTACTTCGTGTCTGTTTCTTTCTCTCTTGAAGAGGGAAGCTAGCATGACGGTGAGAATATAGCTGCTTGCATCGTTCTCCAGGGAGAAACAAATGAGTGAAAAACCATGCGTCGTATGCCATCAGAAAAGCGAGCCGCTGCCCAAACATGAAGTAGTGTTCACTGCAACTCGCCAACCAGAAAATCCGGACGAACCAGGCGAACGATATGACATTTAATATGGAGTGAAATAGGATAATGTTACTGGTTAGATTAATGCCTTTAAGTGGCACCATCTGCTCCTCATCTGAAGGTAAATTAAGTTAAACTCTGAAAAGCACAAAAAGGTGAAATAAAAAGTACTGATCACCGTTAAAGCGCAGGAATGCAGAAGTTGTTCGCACTAAAATCCAGGAAACCAGAGCAGATAGCACGAGAGCATGCACGACCATTCACGGATATGCCAAAGCACGCGCAATTAAATAAGTACCTGAAATAATTCTTGCGTAAAAATACACAGCTGATGGTTTTGCTGAGGAAGTGGCCAAAATTACACGGCATGCCATATAAATATATGTACTTATGCGCTATGCTGTGTAAATTGGCCCGATCCTCTGCAGTAACGTTTAACGTAAATTTGACTGGTAAATAATAATTTAACGCACCAGAAAACGCACTCATTTGTGTACCTTTGTTTGTGGTACAAATGATATAGATTACGTAAATTCGTCGCGAATTAAGCATCGCACAAAACACTCAGATTTGGGTGCGGGATTGTGCGGATGTGCGGAAACATTTAGGCCCTTGGGGACCGCGTTTGTTCGACACACTGACAGGGGTTCCATCCAGGTTTCCACAGTTTGAACACATCAGGGCTTTTTGTTATGAATGGAGGCAATGGAAGCAACTGCCAAAGTTGGCACTAGCCTGATTTTACCAACGTTCATAAATTTAATAAATGCCGTACATGCTTACTCAGACTGGACATTTCTTAAAAATTTATATTGTACCCATGCAGCGTAACCTCCACCGCCCGAAGTATTTTACGAATAATTAAAGCTTATTACTAAATACAGTTTTTCACCTTCTTTTCTTTTTTGTCACATTTTGCTTGCTTTGATTGCTAAGCGACAAGGCGTAGCTGGTGCCACACTAAAGGCGCGAACCTCTCCTATTCGTCATTTCAATATAACAAATAGCTAAGTGAACGAGACGCCTAACAAAATAATTATCATATCAAAGGCATCCAAACATTTTCATCTATTTGAGCCAAAATGTGCGAAGCGAGGTAACCAAGACAGTGACAGTAAACGTCGTCCCAGATGTGCTTTCAGTTTTGTGTTTCGGCTTCGCTAAGGCGAGAACTGTTGCCTCCATTTTTTTACCTCGTCGCCATATCACACCTCGCCAGACGGCAAATTTAAACGAAAGGTCACGTCATTTCAGCCTTTTGAATAGCCAGACCATGACAGCAAGAAGAAAACGCACGGCGGGCTTACATTGTATCGCGAGAAGATTGAAAGCTTTGAAGTAAAAAGAAACAAATATACGCAATTCCTTAGATAGACCGACGCCACCCCCGCTGGCGTGCTTTTTTTTTCGAAACTCTGAAGCTATGTGAACGCCTAAAGTAAGTATGCCAAATGTCGACACGTGAACACAATTGGCATGCATTTCTTTTTCCTTTAACGAAGGGCTTCCAATTTCGATTTACTTTTCAGGTTTCCTTCTCGAAGGCAGGCTTAGGGAAATTAGATGGTCTCAATTTTCCCTTTTCCGTCTGACATTTCTTACGGTACCAGTGCGCTGTAGCCGACGTAAATATTGTGACAGGTTGGAGCTAAATACGGCAAAAGATATTTCTGTGTAAAAAAAAAAAAATAAATGATATAGGAAGTCATCTTCGTATGCGCGTAAGGAAGTATAGATTATCTGCCATGCAAAGCTGTAACTAAACTTCCAGCAGCTCCACAATGCAGCTTGGTACTGTTTGCGCAATATTGCGACTAGATAAGATTGCTCGGCTTATTTTTTTTTTTTTGTATTTATGACTGCTATGCATTCATGAAACACTTAAATATTTCATGCGACGCTTTCGTGCTTTTGTTAATAAGACAGGGTTGTTATGGGGTTTTAACAAACATACAATCTTACAGCACTTCCATGGCAGCCCACACGTGAGGCTGAAACAAGCTTGAAATGTTTGAGATTTTCGGCTGAGGCGCGCAAAACTTGTTACTGCTCAGAAATTTCTAGGTGGCACTCGCATCACCCTGTAGCACAAAAAATGTAAACAATGAATGCTATTATAATTTATGAGCAACTCAAAGATCCTAACAAGGCAAACCAAACTCAACGCCGAATAGTAATAATTCAGTGAATATCGGGACACTGCAATATTTAAGCAAGACAGCCGATGTGTATGCATTTAGTCCACGTAGTATATATAAGACTTGCATCAACGAATGAGGACTTTAATGTGCATATAGATAGTTCTTAGTGGCATGGACAAATGTCAAGTTAAACAGCTGTATTGACGTTTTTTTTTTTCATTCAGTTCATTGTTTTGTAATTTTGCCCGTGCATGTATCTGTGGGATGCGGAGTCGGTGAAGGACGGATCCCAACATAAAACGAAAGGATGTTTATTAACGTAGTAGCAGCAGAAGGCAAGCATGCCGATGCTGCGCTTCGGAAGGTTAGAGAAACAAAAACAGGAAACCAAGCTTGGTAGCTTGGGTTATATAGCCAGCGGTGGTGACGTAAGCCTCCGGTGAAACTGCGTGGCGCTGTCTTTTATCGGAAGCGTGTTGCAGCAAGTAGCTGTGTCACGCCGGGCTAATCAGTGACGAGACGGAGGCTGCGTAGGTCTGTGCGCAGCGGTCGCCACATATCTATCGATTTTAATAATGTTGTTGTGTTTTTTTTTCTTGCTGTATAACTAAGAAATTGAGTAGCCAATGATAAAACACTCCTATATGTGACGTCTCCACAGAGACACATCTATGACAAAACTGTGCAGAAAGAACCGCACCAAGTTTAAACAAGCAAAGTGTTATTTAAAAAGCGATTTGGTATATAAATGGAGAAAAGGAAACTGTATATGTAACTGAAGCACCTTTTCAAGAGCTAACGAGTAGGCGGTGCCCTATGCGTGCGCCAACATCTTCTGCTAATATTACAATAACTAAAATACCTTACAATAAAAGCTAGACGTTTGTTTGTTAAATCATCAGTTAATACATCAACTCCGGTACGTCAGCGTGAAGTGACAGACAGACCATGTGGCATCTGGACCGTTTTTACACAGAAATCTATTTCCTACTTCTTAGGTTCAGTGGTCGACTTACAACATGGTCCATTACGCAGAAAAGAAGTTAATTCTGCTGCTAATTCCAAACGCGTGGGTTTAACTTCAAGCGACGATAACCACATGTCGATTGTTTGTGTACTTAGGTTTAGGTGCATGTTAAAGAACAGCAAGTGGCCATATTTAATTTAGACTCCGCACAACAGCGCGGCTTATAATTATGTAATGGTTATAGCACCGAAAACCTATTTTAACGCGATAGCGTTAAAGAGCTCGTATCGCAGAAATTCCGCCGTCGGCGTCGGCACCGTTGGTTGTGAGCGAAAAATCATCATCTTGTCCGTGACCGAAAAATCGAAAAAGCTGCAAATAAAATAAATAATAAAAATGTTGGCTCCGAGTGAGAATCGAACCCAGGCCGTCTGCGTGGCAAGCAGGTGTTCTACCACACAGCCACGCCTCTCCTTGGAGCTGCGCTGAAAGTAACTTTGATGCTTCCCAAAAATACGCGTCATGTATACAGGTGTCACAGTACGAGATGTAATATGGCAGTAATATTGCGTGGTACAAGCGTACATTGCCATCGGGCATCACATCACGTCAATATCATAACGACTTCGTGGTTTAAAGACAGCCACCCATTACAAAATGCACACAAATTACTACGCGTATTTCCTTAAGACCACGTAGTGGGTGCATCGCAGCTTCGAAAAAGGTTCTCGCGCATAATTGCTCCTGGTTTAAAGCATGCTACCCATTACAAAAGGCACACACCTTATTGCGCGCATTCTGTTAAACACTCGTAGTGTGCGAAGTGCGCACTAGGGGCAGGATATTGCTATCGCGTTCAACTCTTAAAGGCGAAGCTTAAGCGTCCCCCAATTTTTTTTGATCAATTCTAAGATAGTATCTTGCTTAAATTTCAGAATTTATCCAAAAAAATATAATATAGCTCAGTCGAAAAAATTCACAGCATATCCACGGAGTGAATGATGATGAGTGGGCGAAGCTGCGGAGGTTCATCGGTAAACCGTGAATCTTCCGTGAATTCTGCCCAGTACATCATCACCGACGTGAGATCGGGCGCGTTTATACTAAAGGTTCGATTTGTTATGACGACTTGCAGCTCACTTTAATTTTACATGTACGCTGTGAATTTTCATTGTTTAGAAAACCATTGCTTTAGAAAACATCTGGCGTCTTTCGTTAAGCAGCTGGCGTCTTTTCGTTTTGCTTTTACAAAACATCTGGCGTCTTTCGTTGGTTTATTTCATCAATCAACGGCGTTTTGAACAAAATTTTTATTGTTTAATCACGCACAGGAGAAATCTCACCAGGCACTACCTTGGAGGTAAACAATGGCTGCTAATGGGAATGAGAGACAGAATAAGTCGGCTTTTAGCGAACACTTACACTTCTACTTCTACTAACGTTTCCTACTGGAACATGCCAATGGCTGCTAATGGGGAATGAGAGACAGAAGAATTCGGCTTTTAGTTAACGCGCACGCTGCGAATTTTTTATTGTTCAACAACGCACAGGAAAAATCTCCCACCGGCACCACCACGGAGGTCAAAGCGTAAGACTGGTTACGCACTACGACTACTACTACGACTACGAGGGACGAACGGGTGCCGCCTTAAGGAGCTTCGCCCCTAAAATAATCACTTCGCCTTAATAAGAAGCCTAACAAAGATGGGCTATCACAGCGTCCCCTCCGTGGCGTCACTATTTGCCGTTACCATTAAACTGTGTGAGATGTAAACATTCTAGCACAGCGCTTCCTTATTAGCCGCACCGTTTGCTGCTGTCAATGTAATGTCCCGGCAAGCTGCGCAAGTGATGGAGATTAGGTGCACCTACGAAGGCTACGCAGTAACGCCGCATCCGCTCGCCTCACGTACGAAAGCAAGAGGTGAATATAAAGACTCTCCCCGCAAAAATTAAAGCAAGTTACAGCGTGGAAGAATGTTCGGTGGTGCACGCGGATCTTGAAAGTTGTGCGCAGTCGAGCGCGCGAACGGATCGTATACGTTGATCACCTACACCGATTTCTTCAGTTTGGAGCAGACAAAAATATTCATAACCAATCAGCGAAACTTTTCAGAAGTGCACCATGGGGGATCGTTTATTGCTGTACACAAATTTGCGCTTATAAATGGCCATCTACAGCGGGGCTTTTCTTTTCTTTCTTCTTTTTTTTACGTGGGTGAGTTAACGCTGAGATGTCGAGACAGCATGTTTCGCGTAGAATAAAGAAAAGGACAGAAAAAAATCGCCGCCCAAGGACCCCGTGCAGATGGTTAACGAGCGAAGCTGAAATGTGCCGCCCCGTCGTTTATCACTTTGTTAATCCCGACGGTTCATAAAAGTCTTTCTCGATTACTGGCTACGTCTGTGCAGACTCCTTAATTGGAGTTTGCCACCCGTGTATTTCCTTCTTAATTCTCAGTGGAACAGTGGTGAGTACTGGTATATGGCTGATTACTGTGGCACAGGCGCGCTAGGAGTTTGTGCGCACATAGGACGGACGAATTTCGGTTTCGCCTAACCAATATACAGCTTGGCTGTAAAAATGCTTCTGTACGAAATGTATTCATTTTATTTCAAAAGGCTATTATTAAGCGTTATGCTCTCCATCGCATAAAATTCAGCATTCTTTATATAATTATGAAGTTGTTGCCCAGCAGTGCGCAGCACGGAATATACAGGGTGTTTCAGCTAAAAAGCACCAAGTATTAAAAAATTAAGCATAGGCGCTACGCCTCTCCAATTAGCGCAATAGTGTTCAGAGCCATATAAAGGACGTCAGAATATTTTTACCAATCCGCCAAGCTCGGCAATTAACAAAAATTGCCTAGTGAACTTTTCAAATAGTAACTTTAGAGAAAAGTTTTCAATAGAAAAGTTGTAGCGCTTCATCAGAAACGTCAAATTTTTCAATCTGTGTTAAGATAACTCCTTTGCTTAATTTTTTTCCGACCTTTCTTTAAAGCGCGCAAGTTTTAAAAAATACCACGTGACTGCCGCCAAAAGCGCGGCGTTTCTAGTGCCCTCAAATGTAAGTTGAACGAATTATCAAAGGCTGCTCCGCGCACGAAGATTGATTTAGCAGGCTACCGGTGACTGCGATGGACGTCAAGCGACAAAATGAGCATATCGTTTCAACAACGAAAAAATTCTTCAACGAAAAATCGGCAGCCAAGGAGCAAACGCTACATGAGATCGTAGACAGCATTTGGTGCAGCATGGGTATTTTTTCTTTTCTTTTCGCACCAATGAAGAAACATATTGGAAGGGGTGAGGGTGACAGCGTGACGAAGGACCGAGATAAAAGATGCACTCACACGGGACGGCCGCTCTTTCGTAGATTTTTTTTTTTTTCTGATGGTACGCCTCTCTCGTCATTTAGCGTCCATCGCAGTCACCGGTAGCCTGCGCAGTCGACCTTCGTGCGCGGAGCAGCCTTTGATAATTCGTTCAACTTACATTTGAGGGCACTAGAAACGCCGCGCTTTTGGCGGCAGTCACGTGGTACACTGTAAACCACTTTACACCCGTATGGGTGTAACTTGGTGTCTATAACTCACACCCCTACACCCCAAAAAATAGGTGTACCAAGCAGGATTACACCTATACAATGGGTGTAATTTCAAACTTTCACCCAATGGGTGTGGTTGGGTGTAAAAGCATATTACACCCAAATGAAAAAAAGGGTGTAGGGTGTTTATGCACAATTACACCCAAACACCCAGGCAAAAATTTCCATAATTCGAGTGGTTCCCCCCTCCCAGTTGGCTCCCATTGAAACGCTAGAAAGCTTACCCTTTAGCCAGTCCTTTCAAGGGCGCATGACCTATTATAGTGGCTCCTGCCACAGAAGGAAAATGCTGGCAGCAGCACTGATTTTATGGTGCATATGAAGCACGGCATATATGGCCCTTACATATACAGTGCAATCGTGACTGAATACAAAGTCATTACCTAAAATGTGTTGACACACATTGCAAGATGTTCACACAGTTATCCAATAGTACAAAATAAAGTCAAGCTTTTATAAACACAAAGCTCGTACATCCGAGACAAATTCTACGGTATTCAATGACCTTTCTCGAGTGTGCGGAGCGGCATCGCATATGCCGCCAAACAAGGAGCACAAATGACATGGAGCACAAATGACCAAGGCGTTTGTGTCAAAATATGAAGCAAGGGGTTATTTCCACTTCATAATGAGGAATTCAATTTAACACGCTTCATTGTAACACAGGCGTACAGTGCAGTATGGGTCTTAGAACAAGCTACACCCGTGCGAGTGGGGTGTAATAGATGAAACCGCCCTCGAAAAGGTAGCAGTTACAGGGAGAAGCACAAATGAACCTTCTTCCCTGTCAGCCCCCTGGGGGCACTACAGACACCTGGTCCCTTCGGGCGCACCCCAGAATGAATTTTCCCGCTGTAGTTGCCCTTCCCAAGAAGGGAAATATTGGTGCCACTTCTTATACCTGCACTTATGCAGTTGATAAAATAAGGTGCCATCGTCTTAAATGGGCTGCATAACATCAGTGTATCTGTTTGAAATCAACTGGAACACACAAGGTACGGTCTGGTCGTTCTCCTGTTAAAGAGATAGTTCAGAAATGTGCAATTCCTTGATGAGAAAATGGATTGATAAAGTTTCAAAATTCCAGCAGTGCCCACACCATTGTGCCTGTTGTCGACTTTCTTAGTAGGATAAACACTGTCATCACACAGCTGTAGCTAATACACGAGCAGGGTATCAATGCTCCGTGACAACTCACGCAACATTTTAAGGACTCAGAATGTCGTTTTCCACAGCAGGCCTCCATATTATCTCTTTTCTGGGAAAGTACATGAGTGAAGTAGAAAACTGTGCACATTGCTGGAATTATGAAATATTTCCCACTTTCTCAAAAGCAATGGATTGTGGCTCCAACACAAAAAAAGTGAGCAATTGGGCCATGACGCGCACGTTGCAGCGCATGCTGAATGCGGTAATATGCAGGAAATGCATGGGATTAGAGACGTTATGACCACGACAGCCCTGCAGAAGCATTACCTACATAACAACAGTTCAATCAAATTTTACACGGGCATGTTCAGACAAATTTAAAGATTATCCCTTTCCAAGCAAAGACAACAGAATCATTGGTAATTGAATAAAACGAGTATTTATTTCCTTTAAAAATATTGACAAAACCTAAAGCTTGTCATATAGCTCAAATATAAATTTTAAAACAATATTCGATGCAATGATTTCACTGACAAGTACTGGCAGTTTTGTTAAGCAAAAGTTTCAATAGCAAAGATCCCAATTATTAAAACTACTGCAAAAAAGTCACAAATTCCTTTGAATATAAAAACTAAGCCAATAACCACAAAGTGGAATGACCTGTGAGAACATGTTGAAATCGGCAGAGACAATATGGCTTGTATTAAAATGTCATGTAAGGAGGAAGAAGAACAACATGCCGCAGTGGGACACCACCTCAGCTGGGAGAGCCAAGCGCGAGCTGTTGGTGCCAGCGCTGCGATTCTTGCGTCGGTTGTCGCCGCCCGCTTTCACCGTCCGTAGGCATCCTGCCCAAGTGCTACTTGCGCCAATAAACCCCGTATCAGTCACAAGAAAATGAGCAAGAAATTGAAATGAAATACTAGTACCGCCATAATATTCGTTTCTGTATAATGTAAAACAAATAACTACTCGTTACCATATGAAAATATAACTTTATGGCTTAAGCTCGAGTTAATCACAGGTGGCGACATACTTTAAGCAGAAGCTAAGGCCTATTTTCTAGGCTTTCTTGAAAATGTTCAGGAGCTTTACTACTTGTGTCCTCGGAGTCATTACCCACTGGGCAAGAAGGAGCCATTCAACAGCGACGAGAACGTTGAACGCCTTGTGATGGCAGTCGATATTTAACAGCCAATGTGCTGCCA
This sequence comes from Rhipicephalus sanguineus, assembly GCF_013339695.2. Taxonomy (NCBI): domain Eukaryota; kingdom Metazoa; phylum Arthropoda; class Arachnida; order Ixodida; family Ixodidae; genus Rhipicephalus; species Rhipicephalus sanguineus. The sequence continues at coordinate 205,794,729 of NC_051176.1, read as the reverse complement.
TGAGTGCAGCTACTCATTCTTCGGCATTGGACCCACTGAAGAGCAGTTCTTTGTCCACATGGAGGAAAAGCTTGCTTGCATAGGGAAGATCGGGGCCATCGTACACAATGCAAGGTGTTATTGGAACGCTCGCTCCCTGCATGATAAAAAATAAAAAGATCATTGTCTGGAATGCGCTACGCAGACTTCAATTATTTGTTTCAGTAAATAACAGTTTCTGTACCGTGTACTATCGTGAGTAATATGAGCTCGAACATGAGAGCACGTGTAAAATAGCCTTGAAACTGAGATAGGGTGATACGTGGATGGCGCTGCCGAAACTGGAGGGGAGAGGTGGGGTGCTGTTCCGCTGACTGTTGGTACTCCCGCCTCGCTAGCGTTGCTGCGAGGTGTCGATCGGCTGATTGCGTGCCAATGACCGCTAGCAATGATAACAAAATAAATAAATGAGGCGCAGCAAAATCCTCAGCCGACACCACCGAGATACCGATGCGCAAGCATGGCCTGCGCATCGTGGCAGGCTACGTCACAGCCGATATCTCAGCAGCTACCTAGTCTGATGTGGCTGTTCGCGTTGATGGGAATTCATATCACCGCTAGCGGCCACTGACACTCTCTAAGATGCTGTTTCGCATCAACAATATCGAAGCGGGAGGGTCAACAGCTAGTGGAAGCGCGGCGCCCTTTCCGCTTTGTTTCCGACAGCCGCCGCTGCGAATCAGCCGACGTAAGGTTCAAGGCTGTTCGCCACGCGCTCGCGTGTTCGAGCTCATATTGTTCACGATAGTACCATCCAAAAATGAAGCTCATAACATGGCCCATATGGAACTGGAGAGAATTAACAGCTTTTCTACGTGCAATTAGCTTGTTTGGGAAAGAGAAAGTACTATTTGACAAATATCATCCGCATTTTTAAAGAAAAAGGAGCATTCTTTGGTGGCATGAAGGATTCCTGCACAGCGATAAAAAGCATACAAAGCAAAACTCTGCACAAGGACTTCTCTTCAAGGCTGCAAGTTGCAGCCTTGAATGTCTTATAAATCTTATAATCAAATGTCTTATAAATCATTAGGCTTGTATTTTACCAAATAATATCATTGGAGGTGGTCGGACAAACTGCGTTTTTTAATGTTTGTACACATAAAAGTATTTAGCGAAGTTACAACGCCAAAGCGAGGTGAGGCGCATATAACTCTTAATAACCACAACAAAATAATGAAAGCTAGACATAATGGAACCAAATAGAATAAAATAAATTGTGCTCAAACGCGGGCACTCAGACGTACGCACGAAGGGGGGGGGGTGCACCCCCCTAGTCAATTCAGACAGAGGGGGGGGGGGGCGCAAAGTCTGCCCCTATACTTTGACTTTTTAGTAAGGCGGGGGGAGAGGGGCAGCGATTAACCTTCCTACTTCCCTCCCCCCTGATGGGAAACCCTGCGCACGTCTAAGTGCACACTGATGCTCGAACTAGCGCTTGCACAGTTCAGGTAGTTAAGGCGATTCGGCCAAACACAGACATGAAAAATTCATTCGAACACAAGTCAAATTTAACGAACGGCTCCCCGTGCACGGGTGCCGGCATTATCAGGAAACCTATGTTACGGAATAATTAAAACGTCGGTACGAATTTAACGAAACGGAATGTATTAGCACTTAGGCGAGCTTCGCGCGGCGTACCTAAAACGAAGCAACATGCTGCGTTAAAATGACCCACACGCATCAACCCGAGCATCACGGTAGTTTTAGCGCACAAAACGAACACGGACGGAAAAGAACGACGCGGACACCACGTCGTTGTTTTCTGTCCTGTTTTTTTTACTTGTGCGAAAAAAATGCACTTGAATTACCAACAGGCCGAAGCATACGCGCCTTAGACACGCTTGACGCTTAGAGGTAACAGGTGCCGTCACAACCCAACTATTCTTAAATCAAAATAGTGGTTCATCGAGAGCGGGGGCCCCCTTCCAACACCACCGCCGACAGGAGGGCACCGCCACAACTGCGTTCAAATCCCCCTCCGAATCACAGCCGCGCATGCGCACACTGCTTTCAACACCAAACAAAGCAAAGCTTGCCCGCGCCTAATGTCACACAACTTCATCCCGATGAAACAATACACTCACATATGCTCGCTACGTTAACAAATGCTCACCGATCGTCAACCAGTTAAGAAAAGCTTAGTTAACGGCATTAGATCGCGCTCTCGGAGTTAACAAAGCGCTGGCCGTAGCAACGTGATAGTGGTACACTCTAAGCACGGTAACGTTTACTAAAGGTGCACATTTTCACAAATTTGTGTACTTATAAAATAGAAGTTATCTAGTAACCTTTAGTACCCGTTCACAGTATCGAGCATTCTCACGTAAAAATAGAGGTTACGTTGTACAATACACGGTATACTGTTTACACAAAACGGCTTGCAGGAGATTTTATACGGCCACATCACGTAAAAATAGAGGTTACGTTGTACAGTACACGGTATACTGTTTACACAAAACGGCTTCCAGCAGATTTTATACGGCCATATCACGTAAAAATAGAGGTTACGTTGTACAGTACACGGTATAGTGTTTACACAAAACGGCTTGCAGGAGATTTTATACGGCCACCGCTCTGCGCCTCTTCTTTCCTTCGCTCTTCTTTCTTCGACGCATTCCAGGAGGTTACGCTCATCACATGGATCAGCCAGTTGTGCCACAGCAACAGAAGCATAGCCTTCCACTCTATCGCACTTCGTGCTGCGCATGCCTCGTGTTTTTTCCGCGCTTCCTTGTGCGGTTTTAATACACCGTCCATATACGTACGCTAAAAAATGCGAACCTTTGCGGAAGGTGTCACATGGAAGGTGCTTCTCGGAACACACGCGATGGCGCATTGTAATAAATCAAGTGCATGACTGCTTATAGAACGTGACAATTGCGGTGACCGAGGCCAAATGCGTCGCCTTCGCTCATTAGAAGAGGCAGCTAACAAAACATTCGCATATTCGAGGCGACTTGGAGTTAGCATGCACTACAGCAATGATGAACCGCGATTATTATTAAAATGTGGTCGACCCGTCAATATCAGTGAAGACCAGAGATTTTATAACAGTATCATGGTATACGTGTCAGGTCATCCTCTCTTGGTCCAACTTCTATGCAGTTTAAGCATAGGCTGGCGTGATTATAACACTTCAATTATTTTTCTGCTGCTCGTGCACTTTCATTGACTGTGTGATTCGTGCTTATCAAACTGTGTCTTATCCGATAATAAATACCAGCCGTCTATTTGTTATAGGGCTATTTGCCATTTTGTTCACCTTCAAATATGGGATCAGCATTGGAAACGTGGATACTGACAAAATGGGAAGTTGACAAAGCAGGGAAGCTGCTGAAGGCGGTAAAGAAGTGCGCGGAGAATTAACACTGCTCCTCACGGCGTAGAGTATATTCAAAATTGATATACAGACGACTCGCCATACGCCACGTTAAGCCAGTTTTACGTACTTCTCGCAAAACCCAAAGAAATGTCTGAAATCATCGCGTAATAAGTAGCTGGCTGGTACGTTTGTGCATATTATATACGAATGCTGAATGATATTATCAGAAAAACACGCAGTAAATGCAAATGTGTGCATACGCAAAACATACAATAATACCAAGAGCGCATATCAAGAGCCGGAACGCGGTTTTCTCGAGAGATGCAAATTGTAATGCTTAAGCATCTACGTAATTGGATCAAGAGAGGATACTTGTCTGATACACATGGCACAACTCATGATTAAGAATATCTGTCAATCACCTGCTCTTCTTAATTATCGTTTTAGTGGCAGACCGCATTTGAACGACGCGATGCTTGTGGGCGAAGGTGTGACGTTATGATGCATGCAAGCTCTAAGCCAACTCCAAAGGAAATTGTTTTGTGTTTTTTCTTGCGATTAGGGAAGCGTACATCTCTTGCCACGGACACCGCAACTGTCGTGATCTATGCAGACATGTACCAGAATTATTCCAAAGCTCCAGCGTGTGTATTCAGGACAGGGCAGGCCATATGACACCGCCGTGAAAGTTCTCATTACTCTGTGTACATATTTGTACGCTGCATAATAAAGCCGCAGAAAGAAGTACAAAAGGTTAGGCGTGCACAGAAAGAAGCCCTAAAGGAAGAGCCACGCTTCTCTTGCTAGACGATACTTGGCTGGGCCGATCATGCGTGCAGCGAGTAGTCCGAAATGTGTCGCAGAAAGAAGATCGAAAGAAAAAAGAGGCACATACCCTTTGTTAGGCGACATCTGGGTGGGTGGGCCACGGGTAGAGCTGTTATACTGAGTGGAGCCCCCTGCAAATAATACGTGATCAGCGTCGTGCTTTTCCTTAAGTACACTATAGTGTGTGCGGCATACCATAAATGCTGGTACTGCAGGACAGCTGAAACAGAGAGGGCAGCCAAAAAGAGGGTGATTGTCAGTCCTTTACTTTTGTTGCTCGGGTTGTGCGGGCTCACAAGAAATTTTCTGAAGAAAAAAAAACATGCACCATTCGAAAAGAATTCATATTTCATTGCTTTATACCTCCAAAGCAGAATACATCAAAGTTTATTCATTTATAGCTTCAGGGACTTGTCTAGCTGATAGAAGACCGCAGGTATTCATAGCGTTTCTTCTTGTTTTCGCCTGTGGTTGGTACAAATTTACAGGAGCAGGTGGTCAGGATCTGCAGTCAAACCCTCTCTTGCTGCACGCACCATCATGTTTCATCAGTCAATATGTCAGTTGCTGATTCCGCAATCTCCTCGCTGGACAGTCGATCCTAAATGGAGAGGACCGTTATTTTGCACTATTCCAACGGTTACTGCCACTTTGCACACAACTGCCGATAGCACGTAATGTGAGACACATACTCCAACCCCCCCCCCCCCCAAAAAAAAGGGTGTTACTTGACCAATACATAAGAGTTCCTCAAATCTACTACCTGTGCAATACGTTTATCGGAAAACAATAATCTTATTTGAAAACGCACGTTAATCCCAAATGCAATTTACTTCTGTTTAGCACAAGAGTCAGCAATACAATAATGTAAGTAACAGTTTAGTAGCAGAGACACGACAGCAGGTGATTAGAAACAGAAACATTGCAATTTACATTTTTCTGTGACCATACTTGGCATTTCACGTGGAGCTTGAATATGCTCGTACCTAATTGTTTTCCTCAAGGGGCATATTCCACTTGACAGTTCATAACCTCGGCTGCACCGAACGTAAGGCATATCGGCGTCTGGAAGTTTCCAAGCTGCCTGATAGGAGATCATCCCAGCATGCCTTGGGCGGGATGTATGCTGTAAACATTTCCAACGCAGCACATTTAATATGGCGGGAAAAAAATCATTTGTATTGTCTACGTACCTTTAAACATTCCGGCTTTGACAGTTAAATCACATGTATACTGATTCATTTTTTAAACCACAATGACACGTTGCTTGCACCCTAGAACAGAACGAGAACACAAAAAATATTATCTCAGTGCCAGAGAACAAATTTTTATCGCCAAGGAACTAAGGACATCGAAAGACATACCAACCACACCGACCATGTCCCCCTTTGAACTCCTACGTCGCACGATTGCTGGCATTCGTGCTATCTGAAAAATCGTTAAGCCACAGCGTATCGCTTATCGCGTAACATACTCTCAGCTGCCCCGTTTTGATAGCGAAGCAGTTAGACGTAATCGAGCGACGCAGAGCAAATACTGCCGGCAACAATGCGTAAAAGCATGACAATTTATTTTTCTGACTCGACCCAACTCTTACAGCAGCTTATGAGCATGAATTATCTGAATTTTGAATGCCGTACATTGTGATCTGTATGAGTGCAACTATGGAATGAAGATGACTTCAGCGTATATTTGTGGTAAGGTTTCAAGTTAGGTCAAGACGCAGAAGTTTGAAGTCTGACGGAAGCCCGTCTGGTTGGGTTGATACGTGGTGACGTTGAAAACCCGAGGCACTGAGCCGACTAAAGCAAAAAGCACACACACACACATACACACACACACACGCACGCGCGCGCACACACACATACACACACGCACGCGCGCGCACACACGCGAGCACACACGCGCACGAGCACACACGCACGCGCGAGCACACACACACACGCGCGCGCACGAGCACACACGCGAGCAAACACACGCGCACACACACACACGCACACACGCGCGCGCACACACACACACGCACACACGCGCGAGCACACACGCGAGCAAGCACACAAACACGCGAGCACACACACACACACGCGAGTACACACGCACACGCGCACGAGCGCACACACACGCGCGCACACACACACGCGCGCACGAGCACACACGCGAGCAAACACGCGCGCACGAGCACACACGCACGCGCGAGCGCAAACGCACACACGCGAGCACACACAAACACACGCGCGCGCGCGAGCACACACACACACGCGCGCTCGCGCGAGCACACACACACGCACGCGCACGAGCACACACGCACGCACGCACGAGCACACACACACACACGCGCGCGCGCACACACAAACGCGAGCAAACACACACACGCGAGCACACACACACACGCGCTCGCGCGAGCACACACACACGCACGCGAGCAAACACACGCGCACACGCACGCGCGAGCGCACACGCGCGCGCACGAGCACACACACACACACACACGTACGCACGCACACACACGGAGTGGTGTATCAAGAGCGACTCGAGATAAAGACGTCGTGACAGTCATTTTTCTCTAGTGCGAGCACGTGCCTTCCCCCAGTCGATTGCGTGTCCCCTGAAACGTGCTCAGCCAAAGCACTGGATTTAACAATTAATTTTTCACGTCCTAAACGTCCTTTTGTGTGTGTGTATTAAATGTTTACTTCGGTCGGCGCAGTGCCTCGGGTTTGCTACATTCAGCTACACACGGAAGGATGCAGTGATTTCCTTTAAGACACTTAAAAGTACACCTAGAACGCACTCTTAACGCCATTTCATTGTCTTTCGTGAACACAAAGCTTTATTCATTTCAGTACCGCAAAACAATTTTTAAAGACAAGAGAGGACACGTGGACAGGACGGGCGCTAGAGATCAACTGACTTTACTGCAAGGAAACACACAAAAACCCGTTGCACAGACGCGACGCGCTACATCACTCTACGAGGGCTTTTTTTTTAAATGTGTCTGATTTTCTTTGTCCTACCGAAATGAACACCAGTGATCACAACCAACTAGCCCGCATTACCGCCTTAAACCCTCACACGTCCACCTAAAACTACCGCAGCCGAGTTTGAAGCATGGCGAAAGGTTGCGTATAGACGCCACGAAATATCATGTACCGGAGCTCGTCTGGGCAAATCTGATCTGGGGCACTTTGTTTATGTTGCCTACAGTATTTCACACCGTGATTGCAGCCTTCATCGAGCGTGTTGAAGGTACCAAGACGGCGACAGCAAGAAGGGTTAAACTTCTGTCCTTCATCTCTTCTCACATAAACGTGTATGATAACGAATGATCTTAGTCGGATGTTTGATAATATACGCCCAAACACTCATCTTGTAATGTCAAACGCAGAGCAAATACTGCCAATAACAATGCATTACATAAACGTATGACACGATTTATTTAAAACATAATATGACACGACCCATCTCGTACAGTAGCGTAAGCATGAGCATGAATTCAGGTAAACACGCGACATAAGTACATACACACAAGCAAATAACGTACTGAAGAGAGAATATTGCTTACCTGCAAATCGCATTTACTGCTGTCTTCGGGCAACGTAACAACGGATGCAACCCGCTCGACAATTGCCAGTCTCAAGCGAAGAATGAGCAATGCAGCTCGTCGCAACGGCCGCGCAGCCCACTGAACGTGCCCGTTGCAATGCCTCGTGGCTGATTTGCGGCGGATCGCGCACGTTAATGACTGTCCTTGCGTGCTGTATCACTAGTTACACGCCACTCACGTACACAACACGATTAGACCACGCACGTCAACAAAGCGCGGAGTGTAAAACCTGGATAAATCGATGAAACAAGAGCAGCACTGCACAAACGCGACTTCAACAACCGCACCAACCGCTTCGCATTCGAATGCTCTTCCCGGCATACACCTCAAGCTGTGCAAAGCCTAGGAGAGATGACGCCGTCCGTGGTTCGATAAAGCTGAAGCGGCGCCTCGAGGACGCCACATTTGTTGCTCACCGCGAGCTCATACATCTCTCTACGCGGCATCTCTACTGGAGCGGCTGTCCCACGCTGTTTTGTGAACTCAGCGGCATCTTTTTCTCCCGTGTTGGCGAATTGATGACGGTTAAGCGTGTTTGGTGCTATGTTGTCCCGTGACGTTTGCTGCACTTTACGATCCGTTAATTATAACGCGAAAAAAAAGAAACAAACTAGACAACACGACAGCGAAATTGGAATAAATTGTATTGCGAGTCTCGGAAAAATATTTTTCTCGCGCCACGGGATGGTTCTTCGATCGCATCGTCAGTTTAATTTGGTCGGTTGTCGTGTGCTCACAGTACTTTATCTTGTCGCCATATGCGAAGCTTCCCGGAGGCAAATTAATTACTTCTGCGGCTTAAAAGCAAAATAGATATAAGAGCTACTTAATAAGTTGTTTAGCACAAACATTTGACCAACATACGATAGTTTTTCGTTCTTGTGCTTCTGCCGATGTCTGTGCAGATTATGTCACTTCATAAATTACGGGTTTTGGAAGCGGGCTCACCTTATTGAACTCCAGTTTTAGTTCATACCCCACCATCGCTTGCCTCAGTATGCCGCAATGTAAAATCGCTGCTTCTGTGATTTGCTTTTCTGCTGTCAAGACCCGTTCTGTGTGTACATCATCCGCTGTTCAATTGATAAAGCCAGCCTTGAACAAGACAGATCGCGATGTGACACATTGATCAATAAACTTCCACTCCATAGTGTAGGTCCCCTGACGGATGAGTCATTGCGCTTATATAAGTTACAATCTAAAGGTTACAATGCTCATCGCGGTGCTTTAGCTTTTAACTTGGCACGCTACTGTCGATGTAACCTTTATGAGAGAGGGAAATGAAGAAAACACAAAGATAAAATTGCTGTAACAGCCATGTAACTTATAAATTATAGGTTACATGTCTTTTTATGCTGTCCTAAACGTTACCGTGATTAGAGTGTACATACCGTTTCAGTTCGAGTGCTCCACGATATGAAGCTGCAGGTCTCCCTTTGAGTATAGTGCATCTTCGTAATAAGCAGCACTGGCAGAAGGTAAAGGACGAGCACAAAGCGCACGCACACTTCAAACAACCGAAACACACCGATTGCAAAACTCGACCGATCGGGAGGCAATGCACAACACACGCAGAAAACGATGGAGTCCGGCTGGTCCGGCGGCGTGTCTGAGCGCGTTGCTTAAGTCACGTGGTGATAGAGCTGTTCCGCGCGCTGCGCACGCGCGGCGGCTGCGCCGGCCATGGAGGAAGGAAAAACTAAGGAGAGCCCCTATCGTATCCCAATGCATTGCGAAAAGTGTGGCGGAAGTGACGTCAGATTTATGGGGCAAACAAACCGGTATGGGGCAAACAAAACAGCAGACGCCCCGCGGCGTGCTCTCCGCTGTGGTTCGCTTCTGCTCGAACCTGTAGTCCCGGCGTAAACTTAGCGCTTATTGTGCGGTTCGCACGCAGTAAAATGTTGCAAGCAGACGTTTACCAGGCTGTTCGTGCGTGGCAGGCCCGAGCGCTGCGTGCTGAAATTCTTCGTGGAGCGTTTTTGCGCAACAGTACAGAAAGTACCGGTACGTGCCGTAATCAAAAACATTCAGCCCCTGCCTCATCGTATTCGGACTCACCTAGCAGTGACTTACGCCTTCTGCTGGGCGTTAGGCCTTTCTTTTCCTCTCTCGTAGCCCGATTTCCAGATCTATTGCCCGATTAGCAGTTCTTTGCACGTGTATATGGAGTAAGCTATTCGGCGCAGCGCCAACCTATAGTTCACGTAACTTCACGTCGAAAAGAGGACACCGCGGTGTATTGTATACGCGACCGTGCATGTAAAGTTTGTAATTCCAGTGCGCACACAACACAAGCACGCAGCGAGCGCACACCGCACAATACATATATCACGTAGTCCGATAACAACAACAAAAGTTTATTGCCCTTTTGTTTGAACGACACAGCCTCTAAAACGTACGATGCTACCAGCGCATGGTATGTACGGCGCGTCAGACGCCCAAAACAAAATTTCACGTGTGTTCCGAGTTGACAGAATGAGTAATAAGCAACAGAGCGCACATCCGAGAGCTTCGCACGCAAATACCATGCCTTAGTGATCAGTAATGAAGCGAACGTATACGTACACATGAAAAGTGACACCCGGTACTGTCCGTAGTGCACGCGATTTGCACAGGGTATACGCAACAGCTGGGCATTGCGTAGCTTTCCTAAAGAACACACACAAAGAGCAGCAAGCGTGAGTCGACTACACCGCTTGCACGGCGAAAAACAAACAAACAAAAAAAAAGGCTGGAAAGTTTCGCGATGCGCGCATGCGCTTGCAAACGTCGCGACGGAAGTCGCGAAATGTTTCGCTGCGCCTTCGCTAGGAGGCGATGCGGGTGTTTGCGATGTGAAGGCTTCACGAATGTGACGTCAGGGCCTCTCCTTAGTTTTCCTTCCTCCATGGCGCCGGCAGAGGAGGTGGCGCCCCGGCCGTTGTTGGGTCGCGTGGGCGCAGCTTTCTTTCTGCGGCAGTGTTATGTTTTGTTATGCTTTACACAGTGTATTCGAATCGCAGTAAGCATTGCGACGACACAGTAAGGGCTGCTTGACTACAAGCAAGGCTTAAAGTCTCCCTTCACTGAAGGGGAGGCCCTCATAAAGCGGCAATATATATGTATATATATAATCTCAACAGGGGCGTAGCCAGAATTTTTTTTCGGGGGGGGGGGGGTTCAACCATACTTTATGTATGTTCGTGCGTGCGTTTGTATGTGTGCGTGTGTATATATGCAAGCAAAACTGAAAAATTTCGGGGGGGGGGGGGTTCAACCCCCCCAACCCCCCCTCTGGCTACGCCCCTGAATCTCAAAGAAAAGATCGCCTAGCAGCGATCTTTTCGCCGCTAAACTGGTGCTGCTGTGGTCTCAGCGGCTCTGCTACGCGCAGATCGTGGCTTGTTGGAACGCGGTGAGAGCTGTCATAGCGAAGAATAAACGCAGGATTTCTCGATATATCGGTCAAGATCCACTTTCGCGGTCGTATTATCCAGTTTTGGCAAAAATGTGATGGTATTAAACTCATGAAAATGCATTATTTTCAAGGGATGTTGGCAGGAAATAAAAACGAAAACGTATTAGGCTAAAAAACGTATTATGCAGAATCGTGTCAACGACATTTCACTGTATATGTATGCTATAGATTAAGCGTTAGGAGAGGTGTTTGCGATGATCACAGAGTAGTGAAGCCAACTGTCTCTAAACTGAACAAATGCTTATGAATGCTAAACAAATACATATATTATTCCGAATGTATTTCGGGCATTCATTCAACGTGTCAATCCAATTAAGCAATAAATGAAATTATTTTGGAAATGATTTCTCAAAAATAAATCTGGATGTAAAGGCTTAAATATATGTGAGCTCAAAATAAGTAACATCAGTTGACTCACTGCATTCAGAACCTCAGGCACGACAATACTATATTTTATTTTCACTACCACTTGCCTAATAAAGTAGGCAAAATACATGCGTCTTTGCAATTACAGCAGACTTGTGATGCACAACTAAAAGAATGAAAATTGAGTGGCAAGCTTAACAGACCAAGGTGAACCATTACTGATTCACGAGCAGGTAGCTTCACACTCAGGTGCCTCGCGAAACAGTATCCTGTGCCAAGACGCTCTGTCGAACAGGGTGGTGACCCGTGGTTTCAGGAGGCGTTGCCCGTGGTGTTCAATGTCTCAGTTAATTGCATTCAGCAGTACAACGATACCTGTTTACACCTATGGGTCAATTCACTGCGTGAATTGACCCATAGGTGTAAAATCCAAAGAACACCCATGGGTGTTTAACAGAACATACACCCATTGTACACCCAAAAATGAAAAAAGGGTGTGCGAAGGGTGTGCAAAGAAGACATTACACCCTTTCGGATAATATTGACAGAAAAAAAGGGTGTACGATAGGTGTTTTATCGCAAATACACCTATGAGGGTGTGAAACGGTTTGCAGTGTATTTTTTAAAACTTGCGCGCTTTAAAGAAAGGTCGGAAAAAAATTAAGCAAGGGAGTTATCTTAACACAGATTGAAAAGTTTGACGTTTCTGATGAAGCGCTACAACTTTTCTATTGAAAACTTTTCTCTAAAGTTACTATTTGAAAAGTTCATTAGGCAATTTTTGTTAATTGCCGAGCTTGGCGGATTGGTAAAAATATTCTGACGTCCTTTATATGGCTCTGAACACTACTGCGCTAATTGGAGAGGCGTAGCGCCTATGCTTAATTTTTTAATACTTGGTGCTTTTTAGCTGAAACACCCTGTATATGGCCGTTAAATATTGCTCGATACATGCTATTTTTTACGCCTTATTCAGTGTCATAACAGATTACCAGTCCGCCAGAATTCGGCAAAGAGTATTGTTTAGATTAAGGAAATAATTCCCTCACACAAAATCGTCTTACGCGTCGTTTATTCATTGTTTGTCTGTAAACTTTCTGAGTTGGCCTTTCTTTATCACGCAGCGGCGAGAAAATGCCGTCGAGTGGCTGTTGAACGTTAATGCAACATGGCTATATATATATTTTTTTACCTGACGAAACGCCAGGGTTCTATTTGTTTGTTCAACCGCCTTCCATATCCGTCCCCGGGCTCCCCTGATTCACACATACGTGTTCAGGGGAAGTGTGAAGTTGTACACTAAAATATTTTATTGTTCAAGTTGGTTCATTCTTGGAAATTGAAAACAGAAGCGCTAAAGAAACAAGGACAAAAAGACAGACGTGTTTGTCTATACTGTTTCGACCTTGTTTCTTCAGCGCTTCTGTATTCCGTTTGGAAGTTGTGTACATTAGCCAAGTGAGAGAAGTACTCTACTGGTTTGGCAAAGTCCTTCGAGGTCTGCTCATGTTGTTGTGGCATGAAATAATTGGCTGCATACCGCTGTTAACTCCGCGTTTCAGTTCTCTAAGCGCCGCGAAACAGCGTCAGCGTTTAACGCAGTTTTCATCTGTTGACTTCCTTCCTATAACGCACTTTCGAAGTAACCTTACTTTCCCTTAGTTTTATTGATGCGTATTAACATGACAACTGTAAAGAGCCTGTTTCGCAGAATAGGCGGTGTCGGTGTCGTTGTCCGTGAAAGAAAAATCCCGATGGACGCAAACAATAAAAATCAGGGTTCGAGCCGGGAGCGGCCCGCTTCGGGCTAGGAAACTAGCACGACCTGTTGGACCTCAATAAAGTTCCTTAATCCATCTATCGAGCCGGAATCGAACCAAGGTATTCTGCGTTGCGGTCGAGTGTCTACCACCGTTCCACGCCAGTGCTTGAAACTGCTTTGGAAAAATACCCTATACAGGCGTCTTTTAGGGCGACGAGCCCAGTTAAAAGACGTAATATTGCAGAGCAGCAGCATGGAACTGCACCAGGCGTCACACCCTGGGAAATGCGTAATAGGTGAGCAGTTCAAAGATGCCCACCCATTATATACAAAGGGCTCAGCAAGAAGCCATGTCATCAACGGTATGCAGCTGCGTAGGTGCCCGTCATTTCTCAATAATTTCTGGGGTTTTACGTGCCAAAACCACGATATGGTTATGAGGCACGCAGTGATGGGGAGCTCTGGAAATTTCGACCATCTGGTGTTCTTTAACGTGCACTGACATCTCACAGTACACGGCATTTCGCCTCCATCGAAACGTGACCGCCGCGGTCGGGATCACACCCGCGACTTCTGGGTCAGTAGAGAGCATCGTAACCACCACAAAACCGCGGCAGGCGTATTGAATTGCAGCCGCGTAGGGAGTACTTCGTTCTTTGCAAAATTATGACTAATGGCGCAGGGAGTACTTCGCAACTGTACCTGCAGTAGGCGCCCTAGGAGAGTTTGCGACGGCAAATTTCACGCGTACAGACATTCCTTTCCTCTCGCCACGGTTGCCGTGCATGGCGAGTTGCCAGCATGGCAAGCGAATGAGAAGGCGATGCGAACGGGGGGCCCGAAACGCTATCGCGTTCCACTTTTAAAGGCCAAGCTTAAGCGTCCTCTCCTTTTGTTCTCGAAAACGTGTAGGGAGCAGCCACAATTAATCATACAATCATTTCTGAACGGAAAGAAAAACTACGGCTCATCCGCCGTTAAAATTAGAACATCTTAATGACTGGATCAAGGTCACATGCTTGCCACATAAATAATGCAAATGTAATATTAGCACCACAGCACTTATAATTAGGTTTTCAATTGCCAATTTCGCGGTTTACAATTGTGTTTAAATTTTGAAGGCGATTGCTGTTCGAAGCAGATATATTTTGCATAATTCTCCCGATATGTACAAGTGTGGCTGCAAATTTGAGCGAGACGTGCTACAATTGTGAACTAGTGACGCCTACGCGTGCGCGCCACGAGCCTTCATACTAGACTCTGTTCTTAACGAGATACTGTGACGAGCTATGCAACTATAGGCTCGAGTGTGTATGTTACACGGGAGTGTATGATGGGTTCTGTATTCCTAATTTATTGTGTCGTTATAATCATATGCAGAAGCATGCTAGGCACGTTGCCACACGAAACTAGCCAGTTCGGGTCTGACTTCCGTTTCAAGCATGAACGTGTTCCTCGTAACTGGTAGTGTGACGTAGGCGTGCGGAGCACCGTTTCTGTATGCGTGGGATACAGCCGTGTCTTATAATGTTATCGCCCTTCCTGCTACAATATGCCTGCTCACTCGCACTTGAATAAAATGGAAGATGAAAGATGTGTGAGCGGTTCTTTCTAGTGAATGTGTAATGAAGCGAAAGAAGCTATTAATTAACGGTCTTTAGCGTCCTAAACCTACACAGTATCGCCAATATCAGGCATTAGTGCCTGCATGAGGTCACTATACCCGTAGTCAGTCGGTACTAAACTTATCTTATAGCTACTGAGCGACTCGCCATCAACTCAAACGATTGCACTAATACTTTCAAAACTTCAATAGCTTTCCATCTTCATCTGCGCGCACCAAGGGGAAACAAGAGGCTTCCTTCGTATTCGCGTGTGCTCATAAAATTCGCTATACCGTGAAACCTCGGTGATACGATCACAGCTCATACGAATTTCGGGGTGATAGGAATTTTTCGTTGGCCCCGGCCAAGGGCCATTGGCTTGCAGTGTAATGGAGTACGGTTGTTGCGAAGCTATTTTCACCCAGCGACGTTTGATACGAACGTACGCTACCGCCCAGGTACGAAGAGGTGCTGTCCGCGTTGTCGCGGAAGACGCGCCAAGCGCGTGCGAGCGCGGAAACGCAAGCGTGGGCATGCGCGCCGCACCGCCAAGTCATTAGAATCACTGTGTAAGAAAAACACTTTTCTTACGGCCAGAATAAACCTTCAGAGACGCTCACGGCCTCCGAGATTGTGTGCGCGTATCTTTGAGGCTCTTATGTGCCTCCGTGTGCATTCGCGTTTACATTACAGAGGACATTAGCGCCATACTTTTTTTTTTTCTGACGCGTCGATGCGGCCTGTTGTCGTTGTACTGTGTCTACACGTGTCTGCGTCGTGCATCAGACATCCTATGAAAGGTGGACGAGGACCGAAAGAAGGCGAGGACGGTCTTGGCGAAGGAGTCGGGCCTCACAACGTCAACATGCGCGACCGTTGAGGTCGCACTTGTGCGGGCATGGCCGTAAATCTCCCAAAAAACATCCCCAACACCTCCGCGATAACAAAATCATAACACAGGACCGTGGTTCTGCAACTTTGTGGCCTTGATCCACCGCGTCGAAGCGCTTGTTTCGTTACTTTCGCTGCAGTAATCCGGTGTCATGCAAAAAAGCATACTAAAATTTGGAAGGGGCTACTGCTGTCGCGGGCCACAACGCACCTGGTTCATTAATTAAATACGCGTGTACGGGTCGTATATTTACGAGTGCTGGTATGATTGCCGACATCTAAAAATTTAACTGACGATAATTCAGGGTTCTTCCTGACGTTGCTGCGGCCCTGAAAAACAATAAATGAAAATGTACGCCAGCTTTCTTTCGTCGCATGCTAATTTTCTATGCATTCTGGTGATACGAATTTCGGATGATAAGAATATTTTTGGTGGTCCCATGAGATTCGTATCACCGAGGTTTCACTGTAACTTGTTCACTTTGACTGTTCGCTATAATTCAACAGGTTCTATAGCCGGACAACAGCTACACGTATCAACATCTTCACCTAATCAGTTCTTCATACCTACTTCGCTTTGTGTTATACCGGTGTCACACGGTGCAATGCTGGTCGCGATTAAGCCCGATCGGGGTCAAATTTCTCATAACTTTTCTGCTCCCTTCTGCAGCTTGCGTAAATGAGCCAATTACGATCAAGAAATTCGATTGTGAAATTTGTTCTTGATCGCGTAATGAAATCGAGAAATTCGGTCAAGAATTCGCTGTTCGGTCATTACGATAATGGGTCCCGACGAAGAGCCTGCGATAATCCGCCCCGTTGACACCTGTACAAAGGGGCGTATCATGTTTCTTTTCAACGTTTTACAATTCTGCGATGAGTGCTGGCGATGCCATAATTTCTTTTAACATTCAATGAAGTGGCCACGTGTATTCCTCACTTTAAATATATCACATCAGATATTACGAACACTCAGTCTTGATTACTTGTCCAGATCACCTGTTTGGTGGTTTTACACGCTGGAATGCATTTTTTGTATATTCGTTCAGCTAAGCTTCTGCGGCACTTTGCCCGAGGCATTCCAGAATCCTCTGGTGACACTTCAGTGAAATTAATCACCTCATCACGATTTCTAATAGAGTGCACACGCCGATTGGCTAGTGAGTTTCTCATAATCTTACGATGCGCGTTGTAACTCGCCGGAAGTGCGACTGTGCCGCCCGCGAAGCCGGCTATATAGGTGTGCTGAATTCTGAAAAGGCTCACCTTCCTTTATCTCTCCCCGCCGACTTGCGGCTTCGTGCAGACCGATGCCTGGGACGCGTCGTCCTCGGATCGTTCATGTTCGCCCGTGGCCTGGCGCAGCAACACTGGACTGACGCAATGGCCGCAGCGCCCAAGCAGATCAACCGTTGGCACCGACTCTCCTGAATGGGGCCGCGCCCCCCTGTTCCCCCAACTCCCATCCCCGACGATGCCACTGCAGGCAGATTTGGCGACGGATCGCCATCGTGGGTCAGTATATACATCAGCCTGCTTGACCTTTAAAGCTTCGCCCACCGTGTATGTGTCATCAGTCTTGAGAGAAAGACGAGTAAATGATGCCCTGGATATCCCGTGTATGGCGTCGGCTTACTACAGGACGGCACACCCTGGCACTGGTTGCTGCACGCCGCACGCTGACCTAACATGAGCATTCGATCGCAATCAATGTGCATTCAAGCACGTATTCGCAACAGTACATGATTAACATTCTCGACTGTGCCATGAAAATTGTAGAAACCCATTCACACAAGTTTTCATCCCTCAAATGGTGTCACCAAAACACAGCTCTCCCTCAAATTGTTGCTAAAACGTGAACGCTCCTCCTGCATTTGAAGTCCTGTCTGGCGGTACATTCCCGCAAGTATACGTCAGGTGTTCAGTCTGACCACGCAGTCATTTCGCTTTGTTCGACGTTTCATCAACTTCTGTTGAACGTGACAAATCAACGCAACGGCTCTATAAAAGGTATCGCAGATCCGAGTTTTGTAGCGTGCGAACTCAATGTTGGGTGCACGATCATTTTTTGCATTCCACCCCTATCGAAGTACGGTCGCGGGGACTTGTAATTAAAGTGGCGACTGTTTCTCTTAAGATCAGAACGCTATTACTACTCACCCACTGCGGCGCGTCCGTTTGACATTTTGGCTGTCTGTGCGCAACACATTGAAAACCATGCCATGCTGTGTTACGGCACCTGAAGTGCATTAGGAAAAGTAACTTTATACGCTTCAAAGAAATGCTGCAGCGGGAATAAATCGAGCGTAACATACTTTGTTCTAGAGCAACGTACGTATTTACTTATTATTTAACCCTTTGTATCCCGTATGCACATATGTGGACAAAACATATCAGTGAAGTGGGATCAGGCTAGCCAACGCATTGCCTCAAAAATTGATTTGAAATGTTGGCATTACTTCAGCATTTAGTAAAACAACAGCTACAAGAAGGTTGTTGTGTAATGCTGTGTTAATCTTCTGTGATAACAATAATACAGCAGTTGAGTGGTATGATGCGATCTAAATCCATGTTGCTACGGGTAAAATGCACGATATTTTTCAAGGAATATGCGCATTCGTTTTCCAAGAATCTTCTCGAATATGGTATTTATAATGCTTAAAACGGATATAGGCTGATAGCTCGAAGGATCAGAGCGATCGCCATTTTATATACCGGCACAACTTTGGCGTTTTTTAATCAGGATGGGTACCTTGATGTGCGCAAGCAATGGTTGAATACGTGACATAGGATGAGACCCAAGGTATGGATATTATCTTTTACTAACCGAGCTGAAATGCCATCTAGGCCACCGGCTTTATTGGTGTCTATATTGGCAACAGGGTCAGCTGCATAATTGAGCTGCATAAGCTCAATATTCAAGATCAAAGTACCAACTAGGTTAGCGTATTTGTTATAGAATATTTAAAAGTCCTGATGTCGCTTAAATGGGCTCCATGCAGCCATCTTACTCTGCTGTTTATCTTTTTTACAGATGCTGTCACGCGCCAGAGAGGCCCTACTGGATGCGTGCTGAAGCAGCGCTCTCATGTAGTGCCATCTGAATTTGTTTGTGACCTGCTTTCAGTGTAACAACATGGTGCTGTGCGGTCCCTTCTTAACCTCTTCTAGTATTCCGTCGTATGTGTGGGTTGTCTGTTTAAAGGTGGTCTGTAGTACAGGAGAAAGAACCAGCCAGTATTGTTCTGTGTTATCGCGAAAGCTCCATTCCTCTATGTGCGCGCACATTCCCGACAACCACATTCCATAGCGTGAAGCACGCCTCACACGTCCTCTGCGTATTGGGGCGTTCTTACAACGCCAGTGCAATATGACTGTCAGAATATTAACAGAACATGCTATGACAATTGCCATATATTGTGTTACAACAGATTTTGATTGCTTCTAAAGGTATTCAAGAGTCCCAAAATCTACACAGACACACAGTATTTTTGGGGGGTATAGCACCTCGACATATCTTTTCGTGCCTATGATAACTACGAAATGTGGTGGAGAATGTTGAGGTTCCGACAGAAAAAAGTAACATAGTAATGTCAGAAGCGAAAGCGATGTTTTGGTGATCTTCGAGGCTATACATACAATACGAAATTGTAGTCAGATAGGCAAACGAGCGTTCACTATCAGCATATTTTTCTACAGCTGCTTGTTGAGGCTCTGACTTCGTACGAAGTCCTTCTTGCTGCCTCTGCAGTTGCTGCTCTTGCTGCTCTTGCTACCCCTTAACTAACTCTTGTAAGTATACTGCTGTGTCAATTCGTTACGCAACGCCTTCGAAAAGGATTTGTCAGACTTCTCTTCAAACGTCGACAACCGCATCTCACGAGCCTAAGTGGTGCTTACAATCGGACGCAATCTTGAGATAATCTCTAAGTTGAATGGCTGCAACAGGTGCTCACGATTAAAAAAAAAAAGAAACATGTTGTCACTTGCTCAAACAAATGAGCTAGGACACTACTTGATTTATTCACTCCACAAACAGTTATTTTTGTGCGTGTGTATGTAATCATAGCGTGACAATGGTACATTTCAACGACCTTCGTGCAGCTTCTGTAATGACAGAAGAAATATTTAAGTTACCATCAGACACAAAAGCATTTTTTTTTACAAAGCACGATTTACACTCGACGGTATCAATCCTGCCATCGATATCGCCGCGTTAAGAAAGCACGTTGAAAAACGCGAAGATCTGCCGAAAACAGTACTGACATTAAATAACGTTTCGGCTGCCATATACAGGAGTGTTCGAACGAATCGGCGTCGGCCACTCGTGGTAGCGAACGTAATATCAGCGGAAGCACTTCGACAATGAGAAGCACTTTTTTCGAAAGAAGGAAATAATTTTGTTGTGGTTGGTGAGAGCATATGTGCGTACATGTCTCACATGAACAAAACCGGCAAACGGCGGTGCACGTGAGCGATCTGGTGAGAAACAAAGACCGCGCGGCTGACTTGGCTTGGCACGCTTTCCCCTTTATTTTTGGCATTCGCGCACACCACCTGTTACCTGGCAAGTATGGTCGATCATCCTGGACGCCGCGAACACAAAGGAAACTTGCCTCTTTGCGACGTGCCAATTTGATGAAAAAATAAGCAGCAAGGTTTCGCTCTAATTCAACGTGCAAGCAGCGGGGGCGTGTGTTTTCAAGGAAAAGACCGAACAAACAGAAAAAAAATCTACGGATGACAGTAATAAGGCTGGCAGATGTGTACACTTCTGGAGTGGTGTATCTAGATTATATACGTATTTCTGAATGTGTATACGCACAAGGACAATGATTGCATCAAATATTATGCAGAAATTACTATCTGTGCTTAGATAGAGTATTAGGTTGTTTGCATAATTTGCGTTACTGCTCTTATGGATGCCCCCTCGGGCTGTTTGCTAAGGTCACAATTAAAAAGATGCTGATTACTCGAATTTCGACTCCCACCAGGCTCCATTTCATACATAATGGGATACGCTGTGATGACCAGCAAGACTTCCTGCATAGCTGCTTTCGCACGATGACGTAGTTCGCTGTTTTTCACGAGCTATTACGTCGGATTGATTTTTTTTTCATTTAGGCTGAATAATACACGGCAAAATATCTACACCTTAAAAACGAACAAACTGTGTTATACCACTTTTAATATGTTGTTTTAGATTATTCTGGCGTGTCATTATTTTTTCTTAGCGTTTCTGTTTTTTCTTGTATCAGACCTTGACGTGCTGGTTCGCGCATCGTTCACACGAACACGTGTGACCGCGAAACCTGCGTAACTTCGACGGCGGTGCACGCAAAGCATGAAATTGAGTATAGTAAGGTTCGAAATTCGACGCCTAATTTCTGTGTAGCACGGCCAGTGAAGATGGCGAGGTGATTGCGAGTGATACTTTATGCCAGCAAAAATGATCAAGCTGTAATACGCCTCAATTAAGTTCAACCAGCTCGTGTGCAAGAGCATCCAGAGGTCCGTTTTATCGGCACAGTATTGTCTTTAGCTGAGCAGCTGCAATATTAAGGAGTACGCATCTCCCGCTATGTAGCGTCTGATTTCTTTTTTTTTTTGTTAGCAGAGAATTCGCGACACCTACAGTTCTTGTTTTATAGACACGGGCGATCTCGTTCGGGTATCTTTACTGTCTCATCTTTGCAAAAGCGACGTCACTTCCACGACTTTCTACGTCCGTGAGATACTACTGCTTCTGGGAGAAAAGTAAAAATTACAATCGCTTGGCGACGATCCAAGAAGCGCCGACCCCTTCAGCCTTCTCACTGTTATGAAACGAATGCAGCGCCGGTAAGAGCGCGCCAACGAAGAAGTAGGGCGGGAAGATAAGGGAGCGCGCGCGGACGATAGAGTCACCGGAGCAGAGGCAGAGAGAAATATTCTTTGGGCGCTTATTCTTTGGAACATATCATGCAGCGCATTAAGGAGTGTCTGATAAGAGAGTGCCGACAGTGACATCTATTCTGCTGAGGCGTTCCACTAAGCACAGGGGCGTCGGCAAGGGAGCGCGACACTTTTCCCGGTATATGCCTGGCAGCGATAGCGACGGCGCATTGTTCACGTCAACTGTTCATCGCAATTTCTCTTCGCGAACATCTGGCCTCTCTAGTCGTTCAAACAATATGCATGAATTCAATTCCGTGGTTAATAATATGATTAATGAGAAAAGACTAGCTATCAACTGATATGACATGACAAATTTATAAAACACTTCCATTCAGGTTACGCATAAATATATTTTATTTTATTTGCTCTCACTTATTCAACTGAGAGCAGGCTGACTGTCCGAGCTTGCAGAGCATTAGAAAGGCGGTGGTGCCTTACTTTGGTCGCAAATACAACCCCTTTTCATTCAACTTGAAAGCTTTCTTTCCAAGTAAATACGATTAAATTTTTCTTTTGGAGGTTCTTCCTACACTCTCGTATATACATATATTCTGGTGTGCACATTCTTGCTAGCCTCAAAAGCATAAAGAAGCTCTAGACGCGCCACAGCGTGGACGCGTGTATCTCCATGCTGCTAGGTGTCAGCAGCCAATACAGTGCCAGAGAAAGCCTTGTGCCTCTCTTGTCCCGTGCATCTGTAAACCTGTCACCGCCAGGTGTTATTATTGGGTGGCATTTCGCCTCATGTTAAAAGTAACAATATCTTGCAACACTGCAATGTGATCAGTCGTGACCAAATTCAGCCTTCGTTTCGTCTCCCATAATTCAACGCTACAAAGTTAACTTCTGTAGGTGGGTTTGTTTCAGTGAGTCGCATTTCAGCCTAAAGTTTCAAGAGCTTAAAATTTTCAAAACACTGGCGAGTAGACTGGCGAATAAGCTGCTTCAGTTAGCATTTATAGTCATCTTGCAAGTGGTTTCGTGTGTTCTATTACTGCGCATGTACGGTAGCTTTGAGCAATAGCTATTTTATCTGATTAGTCATCACGGGCATCCTTGTATTGTGCGTACTTGTATCCATGAACCCCCTCCAACAAAATACCATATACAGATTTTCTGACTATCTTGTTGGACACTTAGGCGTATTCTTTCTGAGACTACGACAGTGCCGTACAAAATTGAGAGAATAAACTCGTGTAATAAAACTGTTGCCTCTTATCGTGCAAAAGGCTTCCAATTAAAATATAGGAACCAGTATAACAGATACATATTTTTGTGATCGTTGTGATGCCAGCACTGATTGACCTCCAAGCAACCAAAAGGCCGGAGTAAGGTTGTGCTCACTGTAAAAAGCGTGAAAGGTGTGCCTCAGAAAAAACCAGTGCACCTTGGATGATTGCCTCTCAGCTTGCGTGCAGGAACGGTGGGAGGATAAGTGAGGGGCGAAGTGTGCGGCAAATTAGCAGCTAGGCATTGCATAATGAACATTTATATAACGAGATCTTCCTCCGGCCTCTGACCTTGCTTGCAGGCGACTGCTTTCCAACCTTTGCGCACTAATGCACTGCGATGTAGCACAAAGTATCACCAGTGAAATGTAAATATTTAAGATGTTTAACATTACTGCTACCGATTTATGCTGTGGACACTGTTTTGGCTCGTTATATTGAAAACTGCATCTGCACTTTCGGAAATAACTCTTCATATTACCTCAATGCCTTGTATTATCGCCCATCCAAATAAAAGCAATGAAAGGAAAACTTCTGTGGCTGTCAAATTGTTTTCCTGAACTTTTGCTTTCTTTCTCTCTCTTTTTTTGTCTTTTTCTCCGGCGTTTTTCCTCGTCTTGGCGCCAAAGCTTCATTTTGTGTCGTAGGGAAAACGCTTAAATAATTCTACGCACTTGAGTTAACTTGATGGAACCTGGTGTTGGTTTCCGCGTGAGTAAGAATGGCAGCTTTCATCCTTGTTCGCCTTCGGCGTGCCTGTACAGAATAGTGCGCGCATTCTACAGACGCAAGAATGAATGCTCCCTCCACCCGTCAGAACACGCCAGAAAATCGTGTACATTTATCGGCGTGCATCGTACCAAGCCTTTGAGCAACTTCATTGTCGTCACGATAACAGGTAAGGCAAGTGATTTTGCACTTTTGCTGGTACGACGTCGATATGCGAGCGTTTATGAGAACTTCGCTTCTTAAGAAAGCTGGGGAGGGGTGAAAAGACCACTAAGTTTGTTCTCGTAAGCGTTCATGTTGTGAGTAAATGTTTAATTGAATACTTATATATATATATATATATATATATATATATATATATATATATATATATATATATATATATATATATAATATATGCTAAGCTGCATAACTGGGAATAGTAAGTTCGCTTCAAGTCATGTTTTCCCGTCATTTTCGTCATCAAACTTCCAGCGATTAACTATAAAATGAGGTACGCTAATTAAGACACGCACAGACGATTTAGCGGTGGTGCTCGGCTCGCTTCCCTTGCCTGTGTAATCATAATTCGCGCCCTTCCTATGAAACCTATGTTTAACCGAACAATCAAAAAGAAGTATACTTCTACAAACTCTCAGGCCTAGTCCCCGTATCGACATTGCCGCAATGGAATCTACTGGAATTAACTAAACGGCGCTTATACACCATGGACACGTCTGAGCATTTACCAGGTTTTGTATATACTCGACAAGAAGAAACGTTAATGAGTCGCGTGTGAGTAGAGGTCTTTCTTTTATGAACGTCTGGTCGTTTCTAATTAGAATGACGGACAGTTTAAGGCCTAGAATAAAGCTTTTTTAGAAGAGGAGATCGTAGGGCTGGCCTCGTGCGTCTGCGATGTGCAAAACCACAAAAGCGCAGTTGCGATTGCTGATACGCACAAGCACATATGGCCACTTCGACACCTTGCCCGGGTACCTTCGCACCATCTGGCATCTTTACCTGCACAAAGACCGCATACAACATTCAGCCGCATTATTGCTGACCATAGTACTTTTTTGCCATCGAACTATACGCCTGCAGCAAGACCATCCTCACCTATATGGTGCCTACATCGACCCGAAGTGCGCCTTACCATACCTGGAATTACGACGAAAAGAAGAATGTCATCGGTTGCCCTTAAACAGGCTGCACTACTGTATTTACATGAGGTGTACATCACTCACACCCATATTTACACTGATGGTTCAGTTATGACTGCAAGCTCAACCGCCGCCGTAATAATTCCTGCAAGAGCTACCACAATACAGCTCAAAATGTATCACGCAACCTCAACTACAGCTGCTGAACTAGTAGCGCTCCGTGCTACTCTTCAATTTGTCATGGAGCAGTCACCTACTTCGTGGTCTATCTTCTGCGATAGCAAAGCAGCCCTCCAAAGTCTACCCTCTGCTTTGCGTCATGGCTCACATGAGCAGCTCGTCGGGGAAATTAGGCAAATCCACCATGCAGCAATAGAAAAAGGGCACCAAGTAATATTCCAGTGGCTGCCTAGTCACTGTGGAATTACGGGAAATGACCAAGCGGACGCAGCTGCCCGATCCGCTCACGACGGTGTCAGCAGTATCACCATTCCCCTCTCAAGATCGGACGCCGCAAAAGAGCTTCGTGTGCTAGCTCGTCGTATAACGTTGAACTTGTGGAAATCATCGACATTTACAAGTGCACGGCTGCATACCTTGGACCCTGATCTTCAATTACGCATCCCGTCCAGCTTATCACGACGTGACTCCACCTTGCTGGTCCGTCTATGGCTGGGAGTGGCCTTCTCAAATGCATATTCCTTTATTATTGGAATGGCGGAGAGCCCGTCATGTGAAGTCTGCGGGTGCAGCGAAACAGTCGCGCACCTTCTTTGTGAGTGCACTCGCTTCAATTCCGAAAGAGCGGCCCTCTCAGCCGCACTAGGCCAGCTGGACAACCGCCCTCTCACGGAGAAGAAAATCCTAGGGCCCTGGCCTACCCGGTCTTCAGCACGAGCCGCTCTGAAGGCGTTGTTGCGGTTTCTCCAAGCAACCAGACTAAATGTCAAACTGTGACTGATGGAAGAAAATGACTGATGGAAGAAAAATGACTGATGTTGCTGTGTAGTACTTGGACTGCTGTTATGACTTCGTTTTGTTTGTTTGTTTTTTATTGTTGTTGTAGTATTTTGTCGCGTGCTGTCGTCACAAACTCTTCTTCTTCTTCTCTTTCATTCTTTTACATCCCCTTTCCCCTCCCCACGTGCAGGGTAGCAAACCGGAGACTGCTTCTGGTTAACCTCCCTGTCTTTCCTTTCTCCCTCTTCTCTCTCTCTTTTCAATGATGTGAACGATTAGAAGGCTATTGCATGTGTGGCCGGGCATACTGCCAGCGTCTCATCTTTCAGTCCCGGCCCTTCCCCGAGGCAAAGTATCAATCGGGCGCAGCCTAGTTAACATCACCACTTTATCACCTTTTTACAACCTACTTGCCCATACGCCCGTTTAACCGGTTTAACGGCGTCGTG
The DNA here is from genome assembly GCF_013339695.2 of Rhipicephalus sanguineus. Taxonomy (NCBI): domain Eukaryota; kingdom Metazoa; phylum Arthropoda; class Arachnida; order Ixodida; family Ixodidae; genus Rhipicephalus; species Rhipicephalus sanguineus. The sequence goes on along the minus strand of NC_051176.1, from coordinate 205,768,404 downwards.
TTGGTCGCAGTAACACGATGCCGTGTAGAAGAAAAGTTTAAAAAGCTTCTGGCCCATAGCTTTCTTGCCTCGAGGCAAGGCGTCAATTACGCCATTTTTGCGTGGAAAACATCGCCTGTTCCAGCAAACACAGTGTCGTGAAGTTGACAGTAGGCTTCTTCCCTGCGTTCACACCGAAGCCCAGGCAGCGAAAACATTTGCGATCTTCATGGGCAGCCCTTACGCAGCGCTGGCACATTTATCACGGCGCCCACGCGGCGCGTCCGCGTGCCGGCCTGCTTCTCCCTGAACAGACGTCGGCGTCGTTTACAACCGCGCAGTAGAAGAACCAGCGGTCCGAGCAGCGCCGCAAAGCCGTCCGGATCTCGGGCCGCTAAATTTAGGCGAGCCGAACAGGAAAAGTAACGCCCGCCGGCCCCATTCCCTGTCGCGCGCAGTTTTCTCTGGCCGCAAACTGTGTACTCCCGAAGCGGCCGGGCTCGCCTCGCCGCAGTCGGACCGTCCTACGCCTGCCTCGCCTGCTGCGACACTCCAAACCCCCCTCGCTCATCGACGTCCTCTTGCTGCCCTGAAGGGGAAACGCCGAAGACACAACTTCTGCACGGATTTACCGAGCGCATATATAACAATTAATGCAGTAAAATGTAGGCCAGTGTCATGGGTATGTGCAGTCTAAAAGGCGAGTCAACAACGCTTGACATTGAGTACGAACACGTATTCTTAAGCACATTAGTGCACCATGTGGCTTGTTCTTCTATGTCATTCCAGAGGGAATCTATAGCACCTGCCTATCCTTTTTTTTTTCTATGTCAACGATTGTCGACTCGCTCTAACTTCGCTTACGCCACCTTTCTCTGGTTTAGTACCATCTTGTTCTTACATGGTGTCCTTTGTTTTGTTAACCTTGTTTTAGACAGCTCTGCCATCGATACTGGCCCACATTTATTACTGTCCCATCTCCGGAAGCGGCCCATATCTTTTGCTGAGTAATTGACGCTTCATGTCCTGGTCTCAGGCGCACGCGGTTCGAGCGAACACGATTGGGTCTACTTTCGATCCGTTTACGCATATCACACATTATTTCGGTTCCGTACGCAGCTCTAAGCCATCATAGTTCTCGTTCCAAGCTTCGATTTCACACCTTTGTTTGACCCACGCGCACTAGAAGAACTTATTCGCCTTATTTTACGAAAGTGATACTTTACGAGAGTGGAGGCCAGATATCCAGATCGCACGAATCCTAAATCGACCTCGCGTTGCGAAGAAAAGACCTCGTCGTCAGAAAACAACTTAACGGCGTAATCCAAGTACTTTCAGCCACCTTTCAAACCAACGAACTAGTTAAGTCTGAGAGCTTAATCGGCTTTCTCAAAAACCCATCTCAACTAACCAAGTGATACTTTGCGGATTTCAACTATCGGTTGTTCGAATAGATGCTGAGCACGCTCGTCTGACGCAGGCGTAAAAATGTAATGGCCCGTTTTGCTCAGTCACGGCTCGATCATTCTATTATTCACCTGTACGAGATATCCAGTAACATACTTCTAGCTTTTGCGCAGCTTCTCCTCCTTTCCCTCGCGTAAACACCACAGCGAAATTCCACTCATCATGGAAGCCCCCATAAGAATGTATATCAACTTTGCGTCATTGTTGCGGACCGTGGAACAAGAAGTTGCATAGTAGCGGAAGCGGTGTGCTCTATTCAGTCCAAGGGCAGAAACGTCGGCTTCAAAAAATACCTCCGTTTTCCAGTTAAGAATAATCAATATCCTAGCGTTTTTTTGTTGTTTTATTTTACAATTGGTGGTCTTCTGCAGGCAACGTAAGGAAAGAATTAGGGCGTGCGTGTGCGTATGTGCGCGCGTGCAGCCTCGCTTCAATCTGAAAGCGTTTATGCGTTTGAACTCTAGTTTTAATTTATTTTGCTTTTATCTCTGTACCGAGGGCGAATGCGTTCAGATAATAAATTGACTCCGTTTTTCTAGCCTAATCAAATTCAGTTAGAAAAATTCAGTCTGTGACATCGCATCACCCACCATTTGGTTCTTTTTAACATTTTTTTTTCAATATTCCTTGTTTTAGTTGCTTTTATAACAGGCAGCGCTTTAGGCCATGTTTAAGCGAAACACAACAGTGGTACGAATCTGCTTGAACTTCTCTACTTGATCCACTGTCAAAATATATCCGTGTTATTGTATAGATGCATCAGCAATGGCAAAGAAGAACGCCCACCGAGAGAGGGATCAGCTATGGAATCTTTCGCCTCAAGACCTCTTTCTCCGCTCCATAGACCCTGACTTAAAAACAAGACTTCCGCATCACCTTCCTCGTCACCTTGAGACGCTCTATCATCGTCTTCGCCTCAACGCAGCATTCACCAATAGCTACATGTGCCGCCTTGGTTTGACCACTGACCCATACTGTGATAACTGTGGTGCTCTAGAAACAATAGAAAATATTTTATTAGATTGCCAGGCATACTGAGATGAAAGAACTTGTCTCGAAAGTAGAATATGCTCAACTTCCCAAGCACCGCTAGATCTCAGGAATATACTCGGACCTACGTCTTCTCCTTCTCAGCAACGTAAAATTTTAAAATTTCTGTTCCGATTCCTCGAGGACATTCACCGAATTTATAAACTGTAATTTAACTTACATCAGCATCATTACGTTGTGACATGTACATACCACGATCATATTATCTTCTTTTTTTTTCTCCTCCTTTTCTGCCCTCCTCCTCCTAGGGCCTTTCTGTCCTCACTCCCCTCCCCTATACAGAGTAGCATGTAGGCGCCTTTAGGTACGCCAGCAGAATTCTGTTTTTCATTAAAGAGCTTTCTCTCTCTCTCTAACCTCGCATTCTATAGAGCAAATGAGGAATAGCAAAGCCATTTAAGATTCATGTATACACGTGGCAGGGTATACGCTTGCAGCAAGACAGACACTCGGCTTTTGGTAACCTGAACCCCATCGTTCATGCTTCAAAAGTGGCCGGAGGAGGGAGCCACCCTGAGGCTTTACTGTTTCGAACACTGTTTTAGATGCGAAGCATCTTATGGCGGAGTTCAAACCGGTGGTGGTGGTGGTGGTGTGCGGCGTGACCACCCTTACTGCGCATGCGCGAACCCTTTCCACACACCTCCTCTCCCACTTCCCGCTCTCTCCTTCGCCTCGCCCACTTTCTCCCTCTCCACTTCCCCTCTGAAACGCGGGCTCGACATGCCGAAACGCTGCTTCGCATCGCCTCGTGGTCCCCTTTAGCGGAGATGGTGTGATTTTTTGTCTGCATTTAAGTCTGGGCCTCTTCCTGCGAGAACCTCTTGTCTACATGCGTCTACTTACGCACACCAAATATTGTAAGTCAGTGTCTACTTTTATTTATTTATTTATTTATTTATTTATTTATTTATTTATTTATTTATTTATTTATTTATTTATTTTCTTTGCCACACACGCAGTATTCTTTGGCTTGGTGAAGATCGACCGGGAAGAGAGGACAATGAGAGCACGAAGTCGATCTGATATTAGATTCAAATAATTGCCGGAAACCTTGTTTACTTTAGGGGTTTAAGTTCCAAATTGATTATTCTAAAGAAAAGATGTTTGTATATTTGCAAGCTTCCGTTTTCATATCAAGGTAAGTTCACAAGCACTTTTTTCCCCTCTCTCTGCTCGATTGGAGCGCACGAGAAAGGCGCCATTCTTTGGAAATTATCTGTCAGCACTTGCTCACTCGAAAGGTTACCATGGTGTTCAAATATCACTCGATTTCCGGGAATGATCTTTCTGTTATTACGGTTTCCTTTCTATTGTTCAATGTACGACGAGGTCTTCATATGAGTTGCATTGATTGGTTTAATTTCGGCCTTCTGGAAATGCAAGACTATTCTTTCGGTGCTTCTCTTCAAGCCCTGTGGCTTCAAGCATTCGTTATTTTCAAGTGAAAACGCGGTTGCTCGCACAACTGGTATATAGCCATTATAAAATCCAAAGTTCACTTATACAGAACTGATGTAGTATAAAAAAGTGATGCGTTACATTTTGAGCTACACAGTAATCTGCGCTCGTTCTGTCGATATCAGGCCACGGAGCAAGCTATGCCCCACCATGTTATCAGTTGTTGTGAAACATATCCACCGAATTTAAGAAAGCATTCATTTTTGGTACCCGTTCTTATAAAACAAACTGTGTGGCAGTAAAGTGACTTTCGTTTTATGAGCCTGCCGTATAAAGGAAATACCAGAAGCCCACTCCGGTAGATGGCATTTCATAATGGCAAGGTAGACGTACAATGGGTGCTTGTGCTTTTTCTTGTTTTTTTTTCTTTATCCTTATTTTTTCCGTGTTATTTTTATCTCATTGTATTGCTGGTTAAAGAGAAGCGACCACCGTCCCTATGGCGTGGCTAAGTGTCAGTTATTTGCCCAAAATGAAAAGCGACCACTGACAAAGGGTGAGTCATTCCCTGCACATTTGTGCAGCAGCAAAAAGAAATGAAAGAAGGAAAGACAAGAAGAATATACCGTTGACACTTCGAGTCTTCGAGTCTTGTCAGACTCGAAGGCTTTCTAGGAGCACAGTGCTCGTTGGCCGGTGTCCCTCCAGGATCGCCTAAAATGCTCCAGGCTCTGAACATTGCGTGGTGTAGACGGCACTGCGCTCCTTCCGCCGAGAGCTCCCTTGGCCTTTGGCTGTCTGTCAATCTTGCAGGCTGGCTGTGAACGCTTCAGTCTTCCTGTTCCACAAAAAGCGGTGCGCGTGCGTGGGAAACATAAAAACCTAAGGACGGGAGCATGTGGAATGCAAAAATACAGTCTGAGAGGAAGCGAAGAGCCTTGACGACTATTTCAGTGAAGCACCGTCTTCCCCCGCTTCAATACCTACATTGTAGCCCTGTGAAACGAGACGAGGAGCTCCTGAGCGGGACATATGATGTGTTCGGTTAAGTTACGTATACCCACAAATATTGCAATGGTTTTGACCGCGAACAGTAACCCGTGGGTAGGCGATACATTTTCCATGTAATTCGTTTTGGCGTAGGGAAAATAAATATGGGTCAGTATTGCATCCCCTTGACTTGTTTTCACGTTCGCGTATTATTTTCGTCGTCCTCTTCCCATAACATGATCAAAGCCTGATTGGTGAGGTATCGCTGATACCCTGTGTTATGAGAGAGCGGTAAGCAAAATATGAATGGGGATACAGACTTAGAGCAAGGTATTCCACCATGTTGTAGACGTAAAGGCCCGGTATTAAATTTTCCGCAAACAGCGTCAATCACTCAAAGCATAGAATGTTTTTCGCCAACGCCCTTGATGAATTTAACACTTGATCGCACTGAATTGTCTATTCAGCAGCTTTCCTCATTGACCGGTTCCCAACTTTTAATATCTAATGTATTGTAATGAAGATTTCACTGCACCGTGTGAAAACGGAGCGAGAAAAGAGAATCCAAATGTACATGAAATTTTATTATACGAATCAAGTTTAATAAAGGAGGATCAACAGAACAAGTTCATAACTAAGCTTCTTCCTTTAAAACACTACTTTATTTCATCCATCTTTCAGACGATATACTGCGCACAGGTATACACAATTTTCTAATAGTTTCGCTGCACCCTGACGGTTGACGGCATAGGGTGAGGTAAATGCAAGTGGCTAGGGAATGGCATACAGCTAGAAACACGGAGAGAGAAGGCCTAGGTTATATTAGTCAATATAAATTTCCACGTTTTTTGAAGTGCCTGGAAACATATAGCTGGTCTCTTGTGGTGCAGCCGACATAGACACTACGTTTAAACATTTTTGTTCATTAAATATTTTATTTTTTATTAAGTGCGATAAAATAAACAATACAATGGAAAGTGTGTTTGAACAAATTATCTATTAAGAGACAGTTTCAAAAGTACATGGGAGGAGGAGGATACAACTTGATTGACGCCATGAAATGGGTCAGGTGAGGGGGGGGATGGGTGCAGGAAAAAGTCCAATTGGTATGCATAGAAATCTACAGATTGATGATGAAACTCCATGTAAAAGTACATGGAGTTTCATCATCAATCTGTAGATTTCTATGCATACCAATTGGACTCAAAGTGCTCTATCCGTCTTTGTAAATACTAGCGCATACGCAAGTTCCCTTAGTTCCGTTTACCGACCTGCGTCGGCAATCACGCGTTGTTTAGATTTGTCATGATCGCTAAACGACTCCTGTGACAAACATGTTCGTTTGGTAAGAGAAAGGTGGCAATGAACTCAAAAATGTGTACCCTTGCGACGCGGATTTCAGAAACTATGGCGGGACAAGTAGTCTACTATAGGAATGACGCCGGCATTGCCCAATCGGATGCTACAGATAGCAGTATAACGTTGCTTCGTGTCGCGTGCGAGCGTGCACGAGAGCGCGACACGCCCCTCGGTGCACTCGGCAGCCGCCGGGTCCACCTTGAGCCACCGCCAACGCGGCCCGGACTCCGTCGGGTGGTGGGAGATCGCGGCACTAAAAATAATGTCCGGAGGGGCAACCTCGTCGCTCGCAGCAGCCACCACCCGGCGGCCCGCTTGCCCTGCCAAGCCGGGCGAAGAAAAGAAACGCTCTTCCGGGCCCTCGGCGAGCTGGGCTCCCCATTTCGAGCGAACCGACTGGACGCCCAAGCAGTGCGTAATGGCGGGGAGTGCGATAACAGTCCGCCTGGCCGGAGGCAGCCCCTGGGGTTTCCGGCTGCAAGGGGGAAGAGGCACTGGGCAGCCCCTGACCATCACCAAGGTGAGATGAGCATCGGCACGTGGCACCGACAGCGATGCGTACGCGCCGGCCGCCGCCTCCATGGCTTACCAGGGCGACCCCGCATGCACTCCGGCCGCTCCTGACGCAGTGCCCGTACCAGGCCCGCGTTCTGCGCAGGGCACCTGCGACGGGAGCTGCTGGTGTGCCGTCAGGCGCAACGCTGTCGAATGACACCGCCGATAATTTGTGCCTTTAGCGGTGCCCGCTGTCTGTACAGTAAACAAGCAGGAATCTAGGGCTTGCCGGAACAATCTCTGCATGCCACGTTTTGCACCCAGCAACTGTGTCGCAGTCACGTCATCGAGGGACAAAACGACGCAAGAGTAAATATCCAGTGTTTTGAAGAAAAATCTGGTTAAATACTTTTGCGTGTTTGTCCTCTATCGAATATCCCTGCTATATATCCCGTGGTCTTTCTCGTGCATCCGCCCTCGCTTATTCCGCGTGATTTTATGCGGAAAGAAGCACCAGTGAGGTTTGTGCCGACAGAGTGTTTATTTGGAGAACCAGTCCTTGATTTTATCTTAGCCATGTGGTTGAAGTTTTACTGAAGTGAAAGTTGAAGGAGGAGACAGCAAGTGAAATATAGCTATAAAGTACCTGTTGCAAACACTGCATCGGTAATCAGTTTAGTCTGGTTTCGAGTCGTTTTTTCTTCAGCATTTTAATAGTCTTTCGGCGCATTTCGTCGCATTACTAGCATTCAGAAGGAAAGCATGCAGCGTTTTCTTTCCATTGTCTTCTCACGAGGTGCCGCTGAAAGATTAAAATAGTCCTATGATATACATACGCGCTAATTTTCTGTTAATCAGCATCACTGCGGTGTGTTTTACCCGGATTCAGCGAAATGTTCTGGCTCTTCATGTAACAGCCACTGGCGTTGACGTAAGCAAGTGTGGTCAAATAAAACAGGAGGGGCCGGGACCAAAACAATCATTCGTGTAATTCGTCATCTGCATATGCGCTCCATGAAAACCAGCGCAGTGCTAAATACTAACCTATGTTCATCGATGGTTTACTATGGTAACTGAAACGCCGGAAAGTCAACATTTTTTTTATATTTCCATCTTTGATTGCCCTGTAAAACGTATACAACTCCCTTAATCCCTGCTTCGGCTGTCTTCTTTATGTAAGTCGAAGTCTGTGCGAGCAATGTCCGTGTGATTACTTGTTTGCTTGCCTTCTGAAGGTATATTAACACAGAGTTTCTCAGTGTGAATTCGCCAGTAAACAACAGCGTGAATTCATTGTCTCTCCAACACACAAGATACGACCCGTGAGCCTTTGCCACTAGGTTCAAGTAGCCTCTGATACGACGCTTGATTTATTGATTTATAGTATGTTTACTTATTGTGATATCGCAAATGTGTGTTCTTTGCGTTTGCGAGTATGAAAAGAAGCATTTGAACTTACACCAATGTCTTCAAATATATATTCAAGAATTCGCTTCAGACACAGCCAAATCTATACGCCTGACGAAAGTATAGACAATGTTTACTTTTCGTAGCTTTTACAAAATAACTCCCTCGCAATAAAGATAAAAAACGTACACCGACGCTTCAACAGGAACACCCGTGCACTTGACAAACGTAAATACATAACTACGTGCATATAGGTGACTGAATCTGGGTCGTCGTGCTCGTTGTCTGCGCATTCCAACACCGTGGATTAAAATGATAGATTCCTACCGGAGTTGCAAACATTCCCATTCTTTGTAATGGACAAGGCATCGCCAATGACAATTTTGGTCGACGTATGTACGTACATTTTCTGGCAGGCGTGAAACCAAATCGCGCGGCGTAGAGGCGCACTATATAGCGCGAAAGATGAGGTCTACCGCGTACCCAAAGGGGTCGCGATCTCTCGGTGCGTCGTCCACATGGCACGGAGCCGAGATGCGTTAGTGAGAGAGCATCGCCCACGCGCGCCAGCCGTAATAACGATCTTGATCTGGCGCCACTCACTAAAACGAGCCGTAAAGAGGACGACGCTCATCTCAGTGTCGTGTTCTGCTCGGAATAGTTCAGCCCTGGGAATGTCCTGGAAAACCTCGTTAGTGGTCGATGAAGCCAGCGAATGTCACGCGTGTAACCTCGGCATCCAGGCGTTCTGCTTTCCATAAACTAGCATAATCATTTTAATGCTACCTGCTACCTGGGGCGTGCATCTTCGCGCTTCGATACGTGCGGCATGCACCGTGAAACCTAACGACGTTGCTTGGAACGGCCGCGTAAATTGCGCCTTAACCTGTGTTGACCAACCACCGCGAGAACCGAAATTTGTACGTCATGCGTGTTAACAGCATCGACATAATGTAATATTATTTACTGAACTAAAAAAAAAACATCGTGTCACCCAGTGGTGTCAATGGACTGTCATTTTGAAATGCATCGAGAGGGCCATGTGTCTATTAATAATAATAATAATAATAATAATAATAATAATAATAATAATAATAATAATAATAATAATAATAATCAATCAATCATTTATTTAACGTGCCCAGGAACAACCGTGAGGTCTTTGTGCAGGCGCACGCAAAAAAAAATCAATAAAAATAAACAATACAAAACAGTCTTCAGAAATAAAAAGAGCAAAAACACGCAGACAAAGAGAAATGAACACAAAAGGGGAGGAGTAAAATAAGACAATATGAGAAATATTGAAGGGGAATAAAAAATTAGATTGCACATATACAACTATGCGGAAAGACGGAGAATGGAAGACTTTGTACATTGTGCCATACTATGTCAAAACAGTGCAAAGCTCGGATAAAAACAATGATTGTGGACTATGAAAAACGTCAAGATCAAGAAAGTTAATATTATAAAGACTTTGTATACTGTGAACGGTAGAGTGTTGGAAGAAGCAGGCGGGTACATGAAACGGTGTGTTCTCTCTGGTTAACTTACGCGGAATTCAAAAATTAACACAATTGAGAAGTATAGGGCAGGATATGATACCGTGGACTAGCTTGTAGAGAAATAAGAGATCAGAACGATTTCGTCGGCAGTGAAGTGATGGCAGTGATAATAATTCAGCAGTATTTGAACGAGATCGAGAGTCATTTTTAGCAAAGCGATGGTTATATATGCTGAGGAATTTTTTCTGGACTCGTTCAATGGTGTTACCGCTGGATTGAGCAATGCCATTCCATATCACGGACGCATACTCAAGTTGCGGAAGACATATTGCCGTGTACAACTTATGTAGGGCCATGGGAGACCTGAATTCTCGAGATATTCTACAAACACATCCGAGAGAACGAAGGCCCCGCATAGCAGCACGCTTAACGTGAGAAGAAAAGTTTAACGCGCTGTCAACAACAACACCAAGATCACTGATTTCATAAACCTTGCATAACGGCACAGAATTGACAAAGTATTGAAATGACACGCTAGATGTTTTGCGAGTGATAGACATGAATTTTGTCTTTGAGGTATTTAGAGAAAGGTTACTGCCGTTGCACCATTCGGAAAAAGAACACAAATCTGACTGCAGCAAGCGACAGTCGTTAACTGAATGAATTTCCTTAAATATCTTGATGTCATCGGCATACAAGAGGAAAGAAGAATTACGAATGGCAAAAGAAACATCATTAACGTAAATTAAAAATAGGAGTGGGCCTAATACCGACCCTTGAGGGACCCCACTAGTCACTTTATACAAAGAAGAGGTTTGGCCATTTACGGCAACATAACAAGATCTATTGAGCAGATAGCTGTGCAAGAGATTCACAATCGACAAGTCAACGTCAAAGTTCGCAAGTTTAACCATAATCAGTGTGTGGCTGACTACGTCAAAAGCCTTGCTCAGGTCACAGTAGATTACGTCCACCTGTCCTCTCTGAGAAATAGGTGTGGAGATCTGCGTCATGAAACTAGCAAGATTTGTGGTAGTTGAGCGGCCAGCAAGAAAACCATGTTGATTTGGAATCAATGAGTTTTTCACACTAAAAGACAATATTTTGTGAAGAGCCAGTTCGAAGATCTTTGATGTGGCACATAGTAGAGAAATCGGGCGATAATTAGAAACATCTGTCTTAGAGCCCGACTTAAATACTGGGAAAACACGAGCAGTTTTCCACATGCTAGGAAATGTGGAAGTGTCCAGGCAGTTATTAAATATCGTAGTCAGTACTGGGACAAATATAGTACCATATGCTTTTAGTATGGCGAAGGGGATGCCATCTGGGCCACATGATAAGGATGGTTTTAAGCGCTTAATGCATTCGCTGATAAGATTTTCATCCAGCGACAAAGCACTGGATGAGCTAACTGCCTTGGGCTGTTGTCTGATATCAGTGCTGGAGTCTGAGGCCTTATAAACGGATGAGAAATGTGTGGCAAAACAGTCAGCGACGGCATGCACTTCTACCCCATTTGAGTCTAGTAGTCTGAAGGACTCTCCGCTTTTGCTAGACCGTTTACGTACATACTTCCAAAACTCAGCCGGCCTGTCAGAGGCGCTTTTTTCTAAGAATTCAATGTACGAACTATGATCCCGTTTATATAGGCGTTTAGGGAGAGTTCGAAAAAAGCTGAACTCTTCCTTCCACTCGCTGGATGGAGAACATTTAGATTTCCTGTGTGCGTGATCTTTATGCTTCAGTGCACTGATAAGTTCAGATGAGAGCCAGTGGGGATATTTACGTTGTTTAGGTGTATACTGGGGAATAAAATTAAGCATGCTGCTCAGTACAAGCTCCGTAAACCGATCAACCTGGTCATCAACATTAGGTTTGTCAGTAACCTGTGACCACTCAACGGTGGACAAGTGATGATAGAGGCCCGTGTAATCACCTCGCTTGAACGCAAATCTTGGAGATTTGTTTACGTAACTGCTGTAGCTCGTTGTTTCGGCTGATGCAGATAATCTTACGTTAAGTGGTGGGTGGAATTTGTCCGGACGTACAAGAGAGATGTTGGAGCGGGAAACTTCAAGGGGTTGATCGTTTGACACACACAGGTCTAAGACGTTGCCACTGGAATTGACGACTGAATTATGTTGCACTAGGGAATTAAAGGCCAGTAAGTCCAAGAGCAGGCTGCACTTTTTCTCTGTGAAATGATTGTAATGAGAAAAGGTAAGCGTGCTCCAGTCAATTCCAGGTGCATTGAAATCCCCAAGAACAATAATTCTGTGCCCACTATGAGAAGATATCACAAGTTCAACAGAAGACATGACATCGTGAAACGAGGCAGGGGAAATGCTGGGCGGTAAATAGAAGCATCCAATCAACAATTTTTCACGGCGCTCAAGGTTGATTTCTAGCCAGATCGATTCTTCGATAGTTTCTAGGTCTTTCCGTCTAACGGATTTCAGTGAATTGTCAATGGCAATCAGCACGCCACCGCCTTTCTGTTTGGTTTCACTGAAATCTCGGTCACGGCGGAAGGTGGTGTAGGTCGGGGGAAAAAAGTCCGATGAGGGAATTTCAGTGCCGAGCCAGGTTTCAGAAATAGCGATAATAGGAAAAGAAGACGAAAGAACATTAGAGAAAAACTCTCGTGTCTTGGTACGCAGACCCCGAGCATTTTGGTAGAATATGTCTACGTTACACGGCACTTTCGATTCCAGGCACTAGCTCAGAGGGATGAAGCATGTCATTGCGCAGCTCCCCACGAAATGGCTTGAAGAGGCATCCGAGGGGCCACATCGAAGGGTCATTCAGGCGTTGTAACGTGTCCTCGTCAACTTCGATATAGAATGAAGAATATGACTGGAATCTTGTTTGAAGTCGCCGGCAGGAAATGGGAGACATATCGAATGAAGCAATATGTTTTTTGATGTCAGCAGCAGTGGTGTCCGGGCTCAGCTTCGTAACAAAAATGGCCTTTGGCCGTTGTGGCCGTTGTGGCCGCTGAGCTACAGATATAGTGGATGTCTTCAATGCTCCAAACGAGGCGGGTTTCTTCTTTCTTACACCCTCAGTTACCGCTGCAGAAGAGGCTGTCGCAGGCATCACACTGCCACGCTCGGACGTGTCTACGTCACCTGGCGGCGAATTCGAAGATGAAAGAATTTTGGACAGAGGTTGTTCAGAGTACGCAGGTTGCTTGGAGGTCACAGATTGGCCAACGGTCACCTGCTCTGGAGGGATCACAGGTGCCTTCACTGACACGGCGGCCGTGCGGCGCGTCAGCTCTTCACGCAGGAAGCGGACCTCTGCACGAAGGGAGGCGACCACACGGGCTTGTTGTTCAACACCGCGGGAATGATCCTTACGGAGGCGCTCGTTTTCTTCGCGTAGTTGGGATACCTCGTCGCTGAGGAACGAGATTCCCTCCAACGCGTCGAGGAGGAGGCGGCGCAGCCCGGCGAGGTCACCACCCGGAGGGGCACACGTGGAGAGGGAACCGGTTTGAGAGCTGCAGTGCTCATCGCTGCACGCCGCTGAGTTGTCTTCGTTAGGCTTACCAGAAGAACTGCTCAGATCACATAAATTGCAGCAAAATGAGCGCGATCCAGACTTCAGAAGTTGCAGCTCTTTATCAGGCCAGGTTACACACTTCGCATGAACACGTTTAGAACAACTTTCACAGCGGAAAAACTGCTGCTTACCGAAAAACGGGCAGGAGCATAGCAAGCATGCATAATAATAATAATAATAATAATAATAATAATAATAATAATAATAATAATAATAATAATAATAATAATAATAATAATAACAATAATAATAATAATAATCAATCAATCAATGATTTATTTAACGTGCCCAGGAACAACCCTAAGGTCTTTGTGCTGGCGCACGCAAAAAAAAAAACAATAAAAATAAACAATACAATACAGACAGTTTTCAGAAATAAAAAGAGCAAAAACACGTAGACAAAGAGAAATGAACACGAAAGGGGAGGAGTAAAATAAGACAATACGAGAAATATTGACGGGGCATAAACAATTTGATTGCATATATACAACTATGTGGAAAGACTGAGAAGGGAAGACTTTGTACATTGTGCCACACTATGTCAAAACAGTGCAAAGCTCGGATAAAAACAATGATTGTGGGCTATGAAAAACGTCAAGATCAAGAAAATTAACATTATAGAGACTTTGTATTCTGTGAACGGTAGAGTGTTGGAAGAAGCAGGCGGGTACATGAAACGGTCTGTTCTCTCTGGTTAACTTACGCGGAATTCGAAAATTTACACAATTGAGAAGTACAGGGCAGGATATGATACCGTGGACTAGCTTGTAAAGAAATAAGAGATCACAGCGATCTCGTCGGCAGTGAAGTGATGGCAGTGATAATAATTCAGCAGTATTTGAACGAGATCCAGAGTCATTTTTAGCAAAGCGATGGTTATATATGCTGAGGAATTTTTTCTGGACTCGTTCAATGGTGTTACCGCTGGATTGAGCAATGCCATTCCATATCACGGACGCATACTCAAGTTGCGGAAGACATATTGCCGTGTACAATTTGTGTAGGGCCATGGGAGACCTGAATTCTCGAGATATTCTACAAACACACCCGAGAGAACGAAGGCCCCGCATAGCAGCACGCTTAACGTGAGAAGAAAAGTTTAACGCGCTGTCAACAACAACACCAAGATCACTGATTTCATAAACCTTGCATAACGGCACAGAATTGACAGAGTATTGAAATGACACGCTAGATGTTTTGCGGGTGATAGACATGAATTTTGTCTTCGAGGTATTCAGAGAAAGGTTATTACCGTCGCACCATTCGGAAAAAGAGCGCAAGTCTGACTGCAGCAAGCGACAGTCGTTAACTGAATGAATTTCCTTAAAAATCTTGATGTCATCGGCATACAAGAGGAAAGAAGAATTACGAATGGCAAAAGAAACATCATTAACGTAAATTAAAAATAGGAGTGGGCCTAATACCGACCCTTGAGGGACCCCACTAGTCACTTTATACAAAGAAGACGTTTGGCCATTTACGGCAACATAACAATATCTATTGAGCAGATAGCTCTGCAGGAGATTCACAACTGACAAGTCAACATCAAAGTGCGCAAGTTTAACCATAATCAGCGTGTGGCTGACAACGTCAAAAGCCTTGCTCAGGTCACAGTAAATTACGTCAACCGGTCCTCTCTGAGAAATAGGTGTGGAGATCTGCGTCATGAAACTAGCAAGATTTGTGGTAGTTGAGCGGCCAGCGAGATAACCATGTTGATTAGGAATCAATTTGTTTTTCACACTAAAAGACAATATGTCGTGAAGAGCCAGCTCGAAGATCTTTGATGTGGCACATAGTAGAGAAATCGGGCGATAATTAGAAGCATCTGTTTTAGAGCCCGACTTAAATACTGGAAAAACACGAGCAGTTTTCCACATGCTTGGAAATGTGGAAGTGTCCAGGCAGTTATTAAATATCGTAGTTAGTACTGGGACAAATATACTACCACAAGCTTTTAGTATGGCGGAGGGGATGCCATCTGGCCCACATGATAAGGATGGTTTTAAGCGCTTAATGCATTCGCAGATAAGATTTTCATCCAGCGACAAAGCACTGGATGAGCTAACCGCCTTGGGCTGTTGTCTGATATCAGTGCTAGAGTCTGAGGCCTTACAAACGGATGAGAAATGCGTGGCAATACAGTCAGCGACGGCATGCACTTCTACCCCATTTGAGTCCAGTAGTCTGAAGGACTCTCCGCTTTTGCTGGACCGTTTACGTACATACTCCAAAACTCAGCCGGCCTGTCAGAGGCGCTTTTTTCTAAGAATTCAATATGCGAACTATGATCCCGTTTATATAGGCGTTTAGAGAGAGTTCGAAGGAAGCTGAACTCTTCCTTCCACTCGCTGGATGGAGAACATTTAGATTTCCTGTGTGCGTGATCTTTATGCTTCAGTGCACTGATAAGTTCAGATGAGAACCAGTGGGGATATTTACGTTGTTTAGGTGTATATTGGGGAATAAAATTACGCATGCTGCTCAGTACAAGCTCCGTAAACCGATCAACCTGCTCATCAACATTTGGTTTGTCAGTAACCTGTGACCACTCAACGGTAGACAAGTGATGATAGAGGCCCGTGTAATCACCTCGCTTGAGGGCAAATCTCGGAGATTTGTTTACGTAACTGCTGAAGCTCGTTGTTTCGGCTGATGCGGATAATCTTACGTTAAGTGGTGGGTGGAATTTGTCCGGACGTACAAGAGAGATGTCGGAGCGGGAAACTTCAAGGGGTTGATCGTTTGACACACACAGGTCTAAGACGTTGCCACTGGAATTGACGACTGAGTTATGTTGCAGTAGGGAATTAAACGCCAGAAAGTCCAAGAGCAGGCTGCACTTTTTCTCTATGAAATGATTGTAATGAGAAAAAGTAAGCGTGCTCCAGTCAATTCCAGGTGCATTGAAATCCCCAAGAACAATAATTCTGTGCCCACTATGAGAAGATACCACAAGTTCAATGGAAGCCATGACATCATGAAACGAGGCAGGGGACATGCTGGGCGGTAAATAGAAACATCCAATCAACAATTTTTCACGGCGCTCAAGGTTGATTTCTAGCCAGATCGATTCTTCGATAGTTTCTAGGTCTTTCCGTCTAACGGATTTCAGTGAATTGTCAATGGCAATCAGCACGCCACCGCCTTTCTGTTTGGTTTCACTGAAATCTCGGTCACGGCGGAAGGTGGTGTAGGTCGGGGGAAAAAAGTCCGATGAGGGAATTTCAGTGCCGAGCCAGGTTTCAGAAATAGCGATAATAGGAAAAGAAGACGAAAGAACATTTGAGAAAAACTCTCGTGTCTTGGTACGTAGACCACGAGCATTTTGGTAGAATATGTCTACGTTACACGGCACTTTCGATTCCAGTCACTTGCTCAGAGGGATGAAGCATGTCATCGCGCAGCTCCCCACGAAATGGATTGAAGAGGCATCCGAGGGGCCACATCGAAGGGTCATTCAGGCGTTGTAGTGTTTCCTTGTCGACTTCGATGTAGAACGAAGAATAGGACTGAAATTTGGTTTGAAGTCGCCGGCAGGAGATGGGAGACAGATCGAATGAAGCAATATGTTTTTTGATGTCAGCAACACTGGTGTCCGGGCTCAGCTTGGTAACAAAAATGGCCTTTGGCCGTTGTGGCTGTTGTGGCCGTTGAGCTACAGATATATTCGATGTTGTCATAGCTCCAAAAGAGGCGGGTTTCTTCTTTCTTTCCCCCTCAGTCACCGCTGCATAAGAGGCTGTCGCAGGCATCACACTGCCACGCTCGGACGTGTCTACGTCAGCTGGCGGCGAATCCGAAGATGAAAGAGTTTTGGAGAGAGGTGGTTTAGAGCAGGCAGCTTGCTCGGAAGTCACTGATCGCTCAACGATCACATGCGCTAGGGGGATCACAGGTCCCTTCACTGCCACTCCGGCCGTGCGGCGCGTCAGCTCCTCACGCAGGAAGCGGACCTCTGCACGAAGGGAGGCGACCACGCGGGCTTGTTGTTCAACACCGCGGGAGTGATCCTTACGGAGGCGCTCGTTGTCTTCGCGTAGTTGGGATACCTCGTCGCTGAGGAACGAGATTCCCTCCAAAGCGTCGAGGAGAAGGCGGCGCAGCCCGGCGAGATCGCCATGCGGAGGGGTGCACGTGGAGAGGGAACCGGTTTGAGAGCTGCAATGCTCATCGATGCACGCCGCCGAGTTGTCTTCGCTAGGCTTACCATAATAATAATAATAATAATAATAATAATAATAATAATAATAATAATAATAATAATAATAATAATAATAATAATAATAATAATAATAATAATAATATTATTATTATTATTATTATTATTATTATTATTATTATTATTATTATTATTATTATTATTATTATTATTATTATTATTATTATTATTATTATTATTATTATTATTATTATTATTATTATTAACGCGATCGCGGTAAAGAACTCGTTCCGCAGAAATTCCGGTGTCGGCGTCGGCGTCGTTGGTTGTGAGCGATAAATCATCTTGTCCATGACCGAAAAATCGAAAAAGATGCAAATAAAATAAGTAATAAAAAATTTAAGGTTGGAGTGAGAATCGAACCCAGGCTGTCTGCGTGGCACGCAGGTGTTCTACCACCGAGCCACTCTATATTTTTTTCTTTATTGCCTTGCATACCAAGACTATATACATACTCACAAAAAAAGGGTAGAGCTATACAATTACAAAGTGAAAATGTGTGCCGTTTTCTTGAAGTCCTGAAAGGGCAGGAGCATGCACCAGAGTGGATTTCACGAGTGGAATTATTGTTGCGCATGCCAAAGTTTTGATTGTAGTCACCGAGCCACTCTATTGCTACAGACTGTACTGAAATTAACTTTAATGCTTCACAAACATACGCGTCCTGTGTACAGGTGTCGCAGTACGAGATGTAATATCGCAGTAAAACGGAGTACAAGCGTATATTGCCATCGGGCTTCACACCATGTGAACTGCATAACGAGTTGGTGGTTTAAAGCCGGCCACCCATTACAAAAGGCACACACATTACTGCGCATATTCCCTTACGAACACGTAGTGGGTGCATCGCGCTTCGAAAAAGTATCGCGCACGTAATTGCTGCTGGTTTAACGCATGTCACCAATTACAAAGGGCATACACATGAGTGCGCGCATTCTCTTACACACACGTATTGAATAGACTGTTCTCATAAAAGTGCTGTAGAAGAGGGCGGGTACCTTTACCTTTACTATAGGACCGACTGATTATGCGTGTGCAGTGTCATGTGCTATCTTTCTATCTTTCTCTCTCTTTCCTTTCCATCTTTTCTCCCCCACCCTGTCCCCATGTGTAGGGTAGCAAACCGGTTGTCCTATACTGGTTAACCTCCCTGCCTTTCCTTTTCTATTATTTCTTCTCTCTATGTCGAGTGTGTGTGTGTGCGTGTGTAAGACCGGACGACGGAACATATTGACCAGCGAAATACAGCATGATGAGGATGGGGCCGCATATCGCTATCGCGTTCAACTCTTAAAAACGAAGCTTAAGCGTCCCCCAATTATTATTATTATTATTATTATTATTATTATTATTATTATATTATTATTATTATTATTATTATTATTATTATTATTATTATTATTATTATTATTATTATTATTATTATTATTATTATTATTATTAGTGGTCACAGGTTACTGACAAACGAAATGTTGATGACCAGGTTGATCAATTTACGGAGCTTGTACTGAGCAGCATGCGTAATTTTATTCCCCAATATACACCTAAACAACGTAAATATCCCCACTGGTTCTCATCTGAACTTATCAGTGCACTGAAGCATAAAGATCACGCACACAGGAAATCTAAATGTTCTCCATCCAGCGAGTGGAAGGAAGAGTTCAGCTTCTTTCGAACTCTCTCTAAACGCCTATATAAACGGGATCAGAGTTCATATATTGAATTCTTAGAAAAAAGCGCCTCTGACAGGCCGGCTGAGTTTTGGAAGTATGTACGTAAACGGTCTAGCAAACGCGGAGAGTCCTTCAGACTGCTGGACTTAAATGGCGTAGAAGTGCATGCCGTCGCTCACTGTTTTGCCACGCATTTCTCATCCGTTTATAAGGCCTCAGACTCTAGCACTGATATCAGACAACAGCCCAAGGCAGTTAGCTCATCCAGTGCTTTGTCGCTGGATGAAAATCTTATCTGCGAATGCATTAAGCGCTTAAAACCATCCTTATCATGTGGCCCAGATGGCATCCCCTCCGCCATACTAAAAGCTTATGGTAGTATATTTGTCCCAGTACTGACTACGATATTTAATAACTGCCTGGACACTTCCACATTTCCTAGCATGTGGAAAACTGCTCGTGTTTTTCTAATATTTAAGTCGGGCTCTAAAAACAGATGCTTCTAATTCTCGTCCGATTTCTTTACTATGTGCCACATCAAAGATCTTCGAGCTGGCTCTTCACAACATATTGTCTTTTAGTGTGAAAAACTCATTGATTCCTAATCAACATGGTTTTCTCGCTGGCCGCTCAACTACTACCAATCTTGCCAGTTTCATGACGCAGATCTCCACACCTATTTCTCAGAGAGGACAGGTTGACGTAATTTACTGTGACCTGAGCAAGGCTTTTGACGTAGTCAGCCACACACTGATTATGGTTAAACTTGAGCACTTTGATGTTGACTTGTCGGTTGTGAATCTACTGCAGAGCTATCTGCTCAATAGATATTGTTATGTAGCCATAAATGGCCAAACGTCTTCTTTGTATAAAGTGACTAGTGGGGTCCCTCAAGGGTCGGTATTAGGCCCACTCCTATTTTTAATTTACGTTAATGATGTTTCTTTTGCCATTCGTAATTCTTCTTTCCTCTTGTATGCCGATGACATCAAGATTTTTAAGGAAATTCATTCAGTTAACGACTGTCGCTTGCTGCAGTCAGACTTGCGCTCTTTTTCCGAATGGTGCAATGGTAATAACCTTTCTCTGAATACCTCGAAGACAAAATTCATGTCTATCACTCGCAAAAGATCTAGCGTGTCATTTCAATACTCTGTCAACTCTGTGTTCTTATGCAAGGTTTATGAGATCAGTGATCTTGGTGTTGTTGTTGACAGCGCGTTAAACTTTTCTGCTCACGTTAAGCGTGCTGCTATGCGGGGCCTTCGTTCTCTCGGATGTGTTTGTAGAATATCTCGAGAATTCAGGTCTCCCATGGCCCTCCACAAATTGTACGCAGCAATATGTCTTCCGCAACTTGAGTATGCGTCGGTGATATGGAATGGCATTGTTCAATCCAGCGGTAACACCATTGAACGAGTCCAGAAAAAATTCCTCAGCATATATAACCATCGCTTTGATAAAAATGACTCTGTATCTCGTTCAAATACTGCTGAATTATCACTGCCATCACTTCACTGCCGACGAAATCGTTATGATCTCTTATTTCTTTACAAGCTAGTCCACGGTATCATATCCTGCCCTGTACTTCTCAATTGTGTTAATTTTCGAATTCCGCGTAAGTTAACCAGAGAGAACAGACCGTTTAATGTACCCGCCTGCTTCTTCCCACAATCTACCGTTGACAGAATACAAAGTCTCTGTAATGTTAATTTTCTTGATCTTGACGTTTTTCATAGTCCACAATCATTGTTTTTATCCGAGCTTTGCACTGTTTTGACATAGTGTGGCACAATGTACAAAGTCTTCCCTTCTCAGTCTTTCCGCATAGTTGTTTATATGCAATCTAATTTTTCATTCCCCGTCAATATTTCTCGTGTTGTCTTATTTTACTCCTCCCCTTTTGTGTTCATTTCTCTTTGTCTACGTGTTTTTGCTCTTTTTATTTCTGAAAACTGTCTGTATTGTATTGTTTATTTTTATCGTTTTTTTTTGCGTGCGCCTGCACAAAGACCTTACGGTTGTTCCTGGGCACGTTAAATAAATCATTGATTGATTGATTATTATTATTATTATTATTATTATTATTATTATTATTATTATTATTATTATTATTATTATTATTATTGCGATAGCAATTGTATGGACACTCAGGCACATTTTCGACGTCGGCGTCGCCGTGAGGTTCCGTATAACGTTCAAAGGCGATAACACTGGCCAGCGCGTGGTATGTTCTATGTGCGAGTGAAAACGTGCGAGTTCAGCAAACGATTGCGGCTCAAGCGGAGATAAAACGCACCGGCCGTCCTCCGTCGCGCGATAGGCCCATGGGAAGTCCCGGTCGGGGGTCTCGCAGAGCAGTCAAAGTACGCAGGGAGTGCGTACTTTGATCGGCCGGGCGCGGCTGCGCACGCCCTATCTTAGCAGGGTTTAGCAGATGGCTCATACGTTTGGGCGGTGGCAGTGAAAGCATTTATTTGAACTATGTACAAGTGAGGGATAGGGGCGGCCTTAAGGGCCGACCCTGTACAAACTTTAGGAGGAGTCCCTGGTCCGGCACCCCTGTGGCTTCCGCTGCGGCACGCGCCCTGGCCACGAGGGCTTTTTGGCCCTCCAAGGCCGAGCAGCCGAGCAGGGTAGCTTCCCAGCTCTCACGGGTAGGGGGAAAGGGGAGCTGAATGGCGTTGTACATGCTGTGTTCAAACCGCTCAGTTTACGTTGAAGGGATAGACAGCGCGAAAGTCGCTTCGCTGGCTGCAGCGGGCGCGTTTCCTTACTCCGCTGTATTTTAGATGCGAAGCATATTATGGCGGAGTTCAAACCGGTGGTGGTGGTGGTGTGCGGCGTGACCACCCTTACTGCGCATGCGCGACCCTCTCCACACACCTCCTCTACCACTCCCCCTCTCCCCTTCCCCTCTCCCTCTCCACTTCCCCTCTGAAACGCGGGCTCGACATGCCGAAACGATGTTTCGCACCGGCTCATGGTCCCTTTTAGCGGAGATGGTGTGATTTTTGTTAAATGCGGAGCATTTCTTAGCGAACCAAAGGCACTTTCACCATATCTATCTATCTATCTATCTATCTATCTATCTATCTATCTATCTATCTATCTATCTATCTATCTATCTATCTATCTATCTATCTATCTATCTATCTATCTATCTATCTAACCGCCTACATCAGGGCGCTCTCGTGATTGTCTCTTTAGCTTAGTATATGGAAAAATTGGCACAGGATGAGCATGACAAACACGATTCGCAGGTCGCGACATGAATAATGTGAATTACCTGTCGCGTACGTCCTCAAATCCTTTCCACCAGTCACGTGCGACACATACCCGAATACCGCAGCCCGTTGTATGCGGGTACGCGCCACAGGTGATTCAGAGGCTATATCAACCTAGACTTTAGAAATCTTGAAGCGGTAGCGTGAAGGAGCCCGCGCCGCAGAATATGCGGTGCCGGTGTCGACTTCGTTAGCGATGGGCGAAACATTCCGATGGAAGCAAAGAGTAAAAATCACGGCTCGAGCCGGAATCGAACCCCAGGGGCTCGGCATGGCAGTCAAGTATTCTACGACAAATTCACGCCGGTGGTTTAAGTGGCTTCGGAAAGAGACCCTCTGTACAAGCGTCATGTTAGGACAACGTCACTTGTGGTTCCAGTGTTGGCTATCCGCTTGTATATCTAAGTAATAAACATTACATATGTACACCTATGGCTACCGCAAGCTATAGTTACGCGTTGCGTGAATACGCCTCCGACCGCTACTTATGATATGCACATCGTCGCACCTTAGCGTGCGCTTCGTGGCCATGAAACTGACGTCTCTTTTCTAACGTGAGTACCGAAGTTACGTCAGACCATGAGCTATTCTTTACACATCATTGCCATAGGCGGGCCTGGTAAGCCCACGATATGCGCACAACTATTCATTTTACACAAAGACGTCGATCCACCTCGTAACGCTTGGCTCAAAGCAAAAATCTGGCATAGGCTCCTATTCAATGACTGCTTCGCATGAAATAGATTCCCACAATGCGCGGGATCTGAAAGATTTTTATTTCATTTACACATAGCCTAGCTAGTCAGGCTGGTATGTAGACCAACTATTCCAGCTCTACAGGTTCCGGGGATGACTAAGAAAGCATGCTTAAAGCAATATTAGTGACTTTAGCCTCTTAATCAGGTTCTTAAGAAATTGAATTGAGAACGAGTGTAGTTCCCTGCATAAATCACAGTCGAGACATAACGATGACGGCGAAGAAAAGTTTAGAAATCCGCTTTTTGTAATAGGGCTGCTTTTCGCGCCTTTAATTTTCGATATCAAAGAAAAGAAACTATGCATGGCTATAACCGGTAACTGCTTCAAGTGTTACCGTTATAATTGCACTACAATGATTTATATAATTATATGGTTGCAGAAATTTCAGGAGCGAAGCACCTTAAGGCTGAGCCTTGCCCGTCCGCCGTATGTCCATCCGTCACGGTACAGCACCGTGTACAATCGAAACCGAAACATCTGTGAAAAAGATTAACAAAAGATTAACAAAAGAAATACACCGTGAAACACCGACATTAAGCGACCATCAATCAATGCATGCAGCAGTGAAAAAATACACGAGAGAGCGCTGCAGTGAAAATGGGTATATAAGACCATTCCAGACCACACATTATCTTTCTGCAATGGATGGGAACGAACGTGAACGCTCTCTTGCCCGCGAAAGGCAACGTCGACGCAGACAGCGAGCTACCCCGGAGTTGAAGGCGTAGCAAGCGGCGGCTCAACGTCTACGCAGCTAGCAAGCTAGCCCGGAGGCGAGAGCTCGGGAAGCAGCCACAAAACGGCAACGCCAACAGCAAGCTGCTACCCCGCAGCTGAGGGCGCGGCAAGCGGCAAAAACGCCGAGCGGACCCGGAGCTGAAGACGGGGGAAGCAGCGGCCAAGCGACAACGCCGACAACAAGCTACATTGCATATAACTGTACACCGCTTTGTCACTCATTTACATGCGTGAGTGGGCAATGTCACGGGTGAGTTACGGTTACACCGAACGATCCCAGTGCTTTGCCCACTCATCATCATTCACTTCGTTGAGATGCGGCGATTTTTTATTTAGAATGAAATGTAACACTAGCGTAGCCAGGGAAAGGGCTGGGATGGGGGGGGAGGGGGGGGGGGGGCTACCGAATTTTTTCAGTTTTGCATCTGTATACATACATGCACACATACAAACACATGCAAACATGCACAAAGATTGGTTGAACCCCTCCCCAGCCCAAAAAGAAAAATTTTCTGGCTACGCCCCTGAAATGTAGTTATTTCTTGATTTGTTCGAAAGAATTACTTCTGAGCAACTTCTTTGAGAAAGAACATGCTTCCACGGCGCATTATTTTCTAAACGCAATTAAGAAATTAGGCAGGATGATGAGTTCATACCCAGGCTGACCCTTTCTAAAGAAACGAAAAAGCATACTGAGTCAACAAGCACATATTTGCAAAAACATTTTTCTATCTTTAGTCATTCCAGTTATGTACTTATTCATTTATTTATTCCCCTTAGCGTCACCATTTCTTTCTATTTTATTTTTTACTGCATTACATCGAGAACTAGAGCAGCCGTGCTCTTTACTTCATACAGCAATTCATGTATAGCAGAAAAAAAGCAGAATATAACAGCATTGAAAGAGCGAAAGCCAAGCTGCTGGACATGCATCGCTTGCAACAGTTTCACGTAATCGGTAGACAGTACAGGACAGGGTGGCCCTACTGGTTAAACCTCCTGCTTGCGCTCCTGGTTGTCCGCTTAAAGGGGTCGGCCGTCCTTCGTGCTTGGTGAAAAAACAAACAGCGGAAAGCAGACACTGATGTGAACACCTCAGCAAAATCTTGCAGTCGTGCGCGGCAAGGGGAGATTACAAGCCGACCGCGAACTCGCCACATTCTCAAGCGCCGTCTATTCATACCGAGGCCCGTCCTCACTTTCTTCGGAGCTGCGGCAGCTGCTATATGTCCTCATAAAGCAGATTGCCGCTATTGGCTGATAGCTGACACAAATCAAGAGCGGCGTTTGGATCAGATGCGCTTCCAACCACGGGGTGCCGCCACGTGCGGCGCCGCGCTCTTTAGTGTGCTAAAATTACACAGTAGGAGCACTACCGCGCACCGGAATCGCGCAGGGGAGAGAGCGATCGCGTTTCATGGGCGCGCCTACGTAGCTTCCTACGTAGGTCTGTGAAATGGCCCTGCCGGGAAAAGTTACGCGAGTGGAAGTCTCCAACTACGTATTTCGTCGTTGCTGGAAACAAAGTGAGTTTTGTACATGCTGATCATTTACGACATTCTGAACTCGACGACCAAACCCAACGTCGAGACATCTGCCTGCCACACACCTCCAGGGTCGCCTCTCTTCCGCTGCCTGTCGTTCAATCTGACCCTCAGGTTGAACCACGGCCGACAGACCAAGTGTCAACCGATAACAATAATACAATTCCACTAAGACGGAGCAACCGGGAAAGGTGGCCTCCTGAGCGTTGGGGTTACGACCGATTTTGATTAGTGGTGAAGGAAGTGTTGTGTTGCTATCTGTAATAGGGAACCCATGCTCAAGTTTGGGCGCGATGCTCGCGTGGCTGAGCCATGCGTTACTGGGGGCAGACGTCGCCCGCGAATGCGGTGCGTTGCCGAATTTGCCACAAAGACACGTGCGCGCATGCGCTCCTGATTCTGCCCAGAGCACTGCTAGTCAGCAATAGTTACACTGTGACGCACCACAGATGCCATCCGAGGGCTCTGCGCGTGCGCGGAAGCGGGGGCGGCAGTGTTGTGGCTGTGGATGCCCCCGGTTGCGATAAGAGCAGTGGCGCCGCTCGACGTTGCTTTGGAAGTCTATGCGGTTTGTGAAAGGCATCGCCCTTGAACGAGTGATAGTGACGTCACCACGTTAGGGCGCGTGCGCGAGTGTCCGGCGTGCGTATATATATTCTGGCTCATGTTCTGTACTGGGGAATCGTTGCTTGCAGTACCGTTAATAAAGTTGTTCCGTGAAGCCTTGGCCTCTCTCTGCGGATACAACAATTATGAACCGGCACGCGCTCTCTTCGTCCTCTTCTTCATTTTCTGCTTCGCTCCAGAACACGTGCGCCGAATTGTCCGGCGTATAGCAAGAGGGAAGCACAAAGCGAAGGAGAGATGTGAGGGTGAGGAGGATGGCGAAGAAAGAAAGAAAGAGAGAAAGAAACAGAGACACAGAAAGAAATAAAGATATAAAGAAAGACAAAATCTTGGTAAAAAATTCCTCATTAGGCGGCGGGACTCAAACCCGCGTACCTCCAATCCAAAGGCGAGCGTCTTAACCACTCGGTTATCCAGGCACGCTGGCAGAACATGGCATAGCCTTGTATAGTATCCTACTACAAGGGGGCAGAAAAGGGAAGTGAGAGGGAGGAGGAAGGGAGAGAGTAGAGCATAGCATATAAAGAATGAGAAAGAGAGAAATAGAGAGAAAGAAATGCAGAAAGAGAGAGAACCAAGGAAAGATAAAGAAAGAAATACAGAGAGAGAAAGAAATGCAGAAAGAGAGAGAACCAAGGAAAGATAAAGAAAGAAATACAGAGAGAGAAAGAAATGCAGAAAGAGAGAGAACCAAGGAAAGATAAAGAAAGAAATACAGAGAGAGAAAGAAATGCAGAAGAGAGAGAACCAAGGAAAGATAAAGAAAGAAATACAGAGAGAGAAGAAATGCAGAAAGAGAGAGAACCAAGGAAAGATAAAGAAAGAAATACAGAGAGAGAAAGAAATGCAGAAAGAGAGAGAACCAAGGAAAGATAAAGAAAGAAATACAGAGAGAGAAAGAAATGCAGAAAGAGAGAGAACCAAGGAAAGATAAAGAAAGAAATACAGAGAGAGAAAGAAATGCAGAAAGAGAGAGAACCAAGGAAAGATAAGAAAGAAATACAAGAGAGAAAGAAATGCAGAAAGAGAGAGAACCAAGGAAAGATAAAGAAAGAAATACAGAGAGAGAAAGAAATGCAGAAAGAGAGAGAACCAAGGAAAGATAAAGAAAGAAATACAAAGAGAGAAAGAAATGCAGAAAGAGAGAGAACCAAGGAAAGATAAAGAAAGAAATACAGAGAGAGAAAGAAATGCAGAAAGAGAGAGAACCAAGGAAAGATAAAGAAAGAAATACAGAGAGAGAAAGAAATGCAGAAAGAGAGAGAACCAAGGAAAGATAAAGAAAGAAATACAGAGAGAGAAAGAAATGCAGAAAGAGAGAGAACCAAGGAAAGATAAAGAAAGAAATACAGAGAGAGAAAGAAATGCAGAAAGAGAGAGAACCAAGGAAAGATAAAGAAAGAAATACAGAGAGAGAAAGAAATGCAGAAAGAGAGAGAACAAGGAAAGATAAAGAAAGAAATACAGAGAGAGAAGAAATGCAGAAAGAGAGAGAACCAAGGAAAGATAAAGAAAGACATACAGAGAGAGAAAGAAATGCAGAAAGAGAGAGAACCAAGGAAGATAAAGAAAGAAATACAGATAGAGAAAGAAATGCAGAAAGAGAGAGAACCAAGGAAAGATAAAGAAAGAAATACAGAGAGGAGAAAGAAATGCAGAAGAGAGAGAACCAAGGAAAAGATAAAGAAAGAAATACAAAGAGAGAAAGAAATGCAGAAAGAGAGAGAACCAAGGAATATAAAGAAAGAAATACAGAGAGAGAAAGAAATGCAGAAAGAGAGAGAACAAGGAAAGATAAAGAAAGAAATACAGAGAGAGAAAGAAATGCAGAAAGAGAGAGAACCAAGGAAAGATAAAGAAAGAATACAAGAGAGAAAGAAGCAGAAAGAGAGAGAACCAAGGAAAGATAAAGAAAGAAATACAGAGAGAGAAAGAAATGCAGAAAGAGAGAGAACCAAGGAAAGATAAAGAAAAAAATACAGAGAGAGAAAGAAGATAGGAAGAAAGAGGAAGCAAGCGAGAAAAAGAGAGAGTGAGACAAAGATAGAAAAAAAATATAAAGAAGGAAAGAGAAGCGAATAGAAAAAAAGAGACAGACAGAAAGAAATAGAAATAAACGGAGACAAAAAAGACAGAAAAAGAGAGAGAAAAAAGAGAGGGGGAAAGAAAGAAAACTAAAGAGAGACAAAGACGGCCGCCCAGCTCTGTTGATAAATATAGAGAAATACCCCCCACGGTGGTCTAATGGGTATGGTGCTCGACTGTTGACCCACAGGTCGCGGGATCGAATCCCGGCCGCGGCGGCCGCATTTTCGATGGAGGCAAAAATGCTTGAGGCCCGTGTGCTTAGATTTAGGTACACGTTAAAGAACCCCAGGCGGTCAAAATTTCCGGAGCCCTCCACTACGGCGTCTCTCATAATCATGTCGTGGTTTTGGGACGTTAAACCCCAATAATTATTATTAAATATTGGCCTCGAGGAGTTACGGAGTCGCCCTCTATCGGACGCGCCTCGATTGCGCGCTAGGCAGGATACCGCCGGCGCGCTCCCCGTAGGTTTTGCTGTCGGCGCTCTACGAAAACACCTCGCGGAAGCCCTCCAGGGCATTTCTGTAAGTACTTTCGAAATGAACTGTGTTCTTTACTGTCAAAATAATCATTTTCGACGAACTGAAAGCACAAGATAGTCTACAGTCGCTGTCTCTTTTCAGAAAACCGAGCACCCGCTTCACGCTGTCACCGCGTTGGAGAACCCTGAACCGGCTTCTTGCGTGAAAGGTAGCCACTCGCTGAGTGCAAACTGTGTGAAATATCTCGTTAGAGTAGACTGCCTGTATAACCAAACGGAGCATAGCAGAAAGAAGCCTCAAGCCAGCGATCGCACGGGTTCGCCACGACTGACGGTGCCTCTGCATGTATGAGCGTCTGCATGTATGTTCGTACTGATGGTTTCGCTTTTGCTACGAGCGCGTTTTGGCACCGCGCTGTGAACTTTAGGCCGCAAAGTATGAGAATTTGTGAGTACACAAACAATTACTGTTGCGCGGACGCTATCACAGCAGTTCAAAAACAATTTCGTTAAAACTACTGCTTCGGTGCGCATGGCAACTTTGTGATGCGCCGTCCCGACGATTCAGTTTTTTTTTCGGCCTAAATTCGTGTACGTTTCAATGTCATTTGACAAGTTGTCTCGCACTGCGTATTGATCGGCCTTCTCAGCGGGCAAACGCCGCTGCTTCTGTTTCTTTACTCAGTGCATTCGTTTCGTTTGTTGCTCACACAAAACGTGAGCGACCGTGACGCTATTTTTAATGCTCCTTAATTATCGATCCCTTTGGTTTTCAGTGAACTTGCCGCTCTCTGTCATCAACAAATTCATAGACCGAAGCTTCACCACTTCGAGATTGCTGGTGGAAGGAGAAGCAGTCTACGAGACCGAGCATGTAGTAGCATGCAACGCCAAGGAAACGAAAGAAAATACAGCAACGTTTGCCGGACTTGTTCTGCAAACGTCGGCTGTGAACTAGGACCTACATGAAATTGAAATAGCGGTGAATAAAATACAAGTTATTGCAGCAACTAGCAGCCGCAAAGCAGGATAGTAATGATTTGGCGAGTGCCCCAGCAATTTTGGCAGCAGTGTCGTGTCTAACGCCAACAGGGTGGCATCTTTCCCACGTAAATAAATGAGGCTCCAAGAAAATACATGGGGTTGGCCGGTGGACCGATCATAGGTGGGCCGATCACGGAGGCAATGCAA
Organism: Rhipicephalus sanguineus; assembly: GCF_013339695.2. NCBI lineage: Eukaryota > Metazoa > Arthropoda > Arachnida > Ixodida > Ixodidae > Rhipicephalus > Rhipicephalus sanguineus. The sequence continues at coordinate 205,738,574 of NC_051176.1, read as the reverse complement.
AATTTATGTAGCTTATGAAGCAATGCATGCCTCATCAAATGGGAAGGTTCCTGGCGCCCCGCGTCGGCGGCGTCAACACGAGTGATGGAAAAAATAATCGTCACGTGACGGTGTCACCATATGACGTCATCACGACGTCACAAATCGCCAAAATATGTAGCGTCATTATGACGTCACATAATGTGACGTCACATGATGACGTATTCACACGTCATGGTCGCTTTGCATTGCCTCCGTGACGGTCACGGAGGCCGTGCAAAACCGCGTTAGGTTCAGAACGCTTTTGGAGGGGGCGCGGGAGAATCAGTACAACTACTCACAAGAAGAATAAAATGGCTTTCGCCTTCTAGTCATCTTTAGCGAATGCATTGCGTTTTTTTTTAAATTTAACGTATCTAAAGAATGACTGGCGCATCTGCAGCCGATTTTGTGGACGCTGAGCACGGGGTCGACGATCAAGAGGTCGCATTGGAGGGTTCTGAGATGGCATCGCACGTGGTAAAAGGTAGCGCTTTTACCATCCTGTGGCAGATAAGCATCATTTGCCGGCGGGAAGCGCGCGCGAGCCATCGTCTCAGTGCGCGCTGTCTGCTACTCACCGAACATCGCAGGCCCGACGCAGTAACAAAAGTCTTCGTCGCGGAAGTGCTTGTTGCACACAAGACTCGTAGCGGATGGATACTTGCCGGTTCTTAGCTTTACAACCCATTCTTCACGCTGTTTCTTGTCCCGCGGTTACCAGTGCACGCTGACACTGGGCTCCTTTGCGTAAGCGGGGCACTGCGGCACCGAGCGGTAGAATCCCATGTTCGTCGCCTTCGGAGGCAGCCACTCTATTACAGTGGTTTCAATTGAGTAGAAAATGAGAGAAAACTTCCGAATTTGAGCAGACCGCAGCGCATGTGGGACTTGAAACTCGTTTTCAAAGCACGCGGCAGTGCGCCACAAGCAGCCGACGCGGCCGCTGAGACCACGTGATCCTGCCAAGCACGTCACGCCGACGGTGGCGCCGGCGTTTCCAGTGGTGGGCCTCGAGGCCAATAGAGAAATATAGGTCGGCAAGTGAACGGCAACGGGACCGTGCTTCGCTGTGCCAAGCATTGCGAGACTTCATGCAAACTTCCCGCATCTTTTTCGTACCAGTTCCAAGCAGTGCGATGGCTCTGTGGTAGAGTATTTGACTGCCACGCTGAATACCTGGGGTCGTTTTGCAGGTGGTGTAACTTAGTGAAAATCTTTTTCTGAATTTCTTTTTGAGCTACCCACTTACCTATTCATTAACGTCACATCCGTGACGGAAGTGACGTGTTTCAATTCCTGGTGGTCTCCGGCATAAAGCATTTTCATGTTCATAAAAAGAAATAAAGAAACTAACATACAAAACTGTCGCAAAACTATTGCTGAAGCAAAAAGCATCAAACAAAACATTGCGCCTCACTGCAACTTACTGGCTAGCGAAGATCAGTCGCTCCCTATCAGTTTTGAAAACATTGATATACATATACAGCAGAACCCCGCTCTTCCGTTCCTCACTGCTTCGTTTTCCCGGCTGTTACATCGTTTTCCGATGGTCCCGACATAGTTCCGATAGGATCCAATGTGTTGGGAACCCCGCTGTTACGTCGCAACTGCGAGACCGTTCCCGTGTGATACGTAGCGAAGTGCACTCCGAGCCGGCCGAGCGACCACGGAAAAGAGCGGCCATGTTGACGTTTCAATCAGCTTGGCCTGGCTTGACCGCAACATTAGCTGCATGAGTGGAGCAAGCGACACGCATAACGTACTTTTGGTTGCCGCGAAGTAAAAAAAAAATAGCGTTCTAGATTCGTATTGCAAATATGGTGTGTATGACTTAATTCGTTTCAAACTTGTTTTCAGCCCTCGCGAAAGTAAGGCCTTAGGCGTTTGTTTCCGCCGTCACATTGGCGTGGATTCATCATCATTATTTGTTGGAGGAGTTCGCATGATTCCCCGTAGGACTCGTCGCGCTGGTCGTGTTCCGTGTGCTTAATTCTTTCACGCCCACAACTGTTGGTGCCAAAATAATCGCATACGTTTATTACATTTCTGTGGATGACACCGTTCTCAGCTCCACGATTCTATCCGTCGGCTAGATCGTGGCTGAGTGAGCAACGCGTGCACCAGTGACGAAGTTTAGGAGTTGGTGGATCAGGAATTATTTTCTTTGGCGATCGCTTTCGGAGAAGTGCCACCCCTTAGAGTGACACCCTAAGGCACTTCTCCGGATCTTTAAATAACGTTCTTCGTACCGTACCGTATCGCTTTCGGGGTTTTTTCACTGTCGCGAGCTGTTCAATCACCTACGACGAGCCACGGTTATCCGACACTATGCCAACAGTGCTACATTATCGCTCGGAGACGCCGACGCGTCCGGCGACAATCTCGCGAAGGTATCGCCAAAAGTGATCGCTTGCCAGGTGTCGGAAGTGCAGGCACTAGATTATTAAAAGGATATGACACTGCAGGCAATCTAAAAACTTTTCGTGCCGCTGGGGCATAAGTAAATGCACCAGGCAATGTGGCAAAATGTGGCATGGTATTTTCAAGCATAAACATTGAAATGAAATTCTGTACCAATAAATATTTTTTCGTTGTACCTGTTTCTCGGCTCTTGCGTGTATTTCTTACGGTCCCTTCAAAAATGTATCAGCGTGGTTCTTATAAGATATATATATATATATATATATATATATATATATATATACATGAGGCACTAGCCAAATCCACGTATGCGACTTTCGTGATCCATCAAATGAAAGTGACGCATTTCAACTACAGACACGCTGCACATTATTGAGTTTTCGGGACGAATGTGTTTTTCTGTAATCATGCGAAACTTTTTACAGAAATTGGAAGTACACCCTTGCAATTTTTTAACAGTGCCGCGGGAGCGCTGAGCGCGGGATATGGTAGCGCTAATATTCTCGAAAGGTAACGAGATCTGCCGACGATGCGCAAGCGCACAAAGCACACTGAACTGCGAGCGCCGTCAGTGGGGGTGTCTCGGCCTCCTCAACGCTCACACTTTCCAGGTGGATGTATATGGCATTCATAAAGGGACTGATTAACGCAGCAGAAAGCACCGGTATACTGTCATCGTCGGCAGATCTTGTTACTTTCGAGAATATTAGACGCTAGCATATGCCGCGCTCAGCGCTCCCGCGATACTGTTAAAAAATTGCAAGGTTGTACATTCAGCGTTCAAATGTGTCGAATCAAAAGACACGGTGTGCTGGACCTTGTAGTAATGCGTCACAATCGCGGTACGACGAGAGACGCGGAGCAAATTTATGTGATGAACGGGTCCCTTAGCTTTCATTTTTATTGTGGCCATCTCTGGCACCCCTCTTTTACACAGCGAAGCTGTTTTAGCTCGGCGTAACGTGTCGTGACCCAAAATTATCATCCTCATGAACCGGCATGCGCTCTCTTCATCCTCTTTTTCATCTTCTGCTTCGCTCCCAGAACACGTGCGCTGATTTGTCCGGCGTATTAGCCCTGAGAACGAACACTGGCGGCGCAGCAGTCGCGACCGATGTGACGTCACTGCAAGGACTCGGCTGCTCCGCGGCCGAGGATCGTCTTTTTCTGCGCCCGCCGTGTACCCGTTCCTTCGCTGTGCTGTGGTAATTACTGATCATTCTAGCGATGCATATCTCCCAAGGTAGAAGTTTGCTCTACTAGCAAAAGTCAAGTAAGCTGTATAAAGCTTGTACAATATCGCTTTTAATGGGCAAACTCCCGTCTGAGCGGAAGAGTCACAGTGAGAATGGTGATGCAGGCCTGCAAGACAATCGTTGTGTTCACCGCGTACTCCAAGACAACGGTGCTAAGAAAGAATTTACGCTAATGGTTCTAACTTCATTCCAAGTTGGCGTAGACTCCTCGGTTAAAACATATGTCCCGAAGTGTTGCAAATGAAATCAGGACGTTTTCAGTTCACTAACTACACTGCGGGTTATCGTACAACTTATGTCTGTCATTGAGGATAATCTGGGTGATATGACAGACTTGCGATTTCTGCTACAGGAGATTTTAGATGAATCTGTCTATCATTAAGCATCACTTAACATATCTGGAAAACACAACGGTTTCGGAAATGCTGAAATGTTGGTACACTTCGATTATGTACAGATTTAAATTCTTTTCAACAGTCGTCAGGGATTATGTGGTCTTACACCCTGATTTGCATGAACTGCCGGTCCGATCAACCGCCGCGCCAAAAACAGTAATTCACGTGGGAGCGCTGCTTATTGCAGTCACAAGCAAAACAAACGCCTGAAAGTCGAAATGAGGGTTCAGAACTGTTTCGATGGCGCACTCAACTACGCGGTCCACGTAATAAACGTCCTTTGTCCCAATGAGTCAATGACTGTTCTCGCTCGTCATGCTCACATACAGGTTGATGATGCCCAGGGGCAATCAAATGCAAGGAAAATTAATTTACGAACTGGCTATCTGAACTGGTACTTACGATTGTAACAGCGCCGTTGCTACGATCATGCATGATAACACAATTTGACAGCAATGAAAGGTTTCCGCAATTACCCTCAACTTCTTTTTGAAGTGAAATGAAGCCCCGGAATTATTGCGAGGAAAGCGTGAAACTAAACAACATGATGAGTGAGCGAGTACACAAGAGACTAACCCAAGAGTTGCGGTAGCATTCACGGGAGAGCGCTTTCGAGATACTTTGCGATATTTGTAACTGCGCTTGCGATATTTGTAACTGCGGCTTGGCACACCGGCAAAAACACTGCCCGGAGATACGCGCATGCGTGCGATGCTAATAACACTTGTGGATGCGAAATGACCATATCTCTTAAAGGAATCGCCCCTGAACAACGCAGCCTAATAATGCAAATATGGTGTCTTACGTGTCAAAACCACGGCATGATTACCAGGCATACTGTACAATAATTTTGACCACCGGGAATTCCTTAACGTGCCGCAGTATCTAAGCACATGCATGTTCCCCCGTCGTAATGCGGCTGCCGTGGCCGGCCGAGCATCGAACCCATCCTTGGGGTTAGCAGGGCGACACAACAAACCCCTTTCAAACTGTGTACGGCGGAGCGCGGGCACCGTTGGCGATTGTACGGAAAAAAATGTATAGCTTTCTATTGTTTTACTAGGAACATTATCCATGCTGTTTTCGTCATTCATGTGAATCTCGATACAAGCGAAAAGCGAGCGCAAACAGCGGAACAGCATGCCACGTGCGTTTCTTCTTATCACTTTTGCTGTATTCGGTTTTCGCCCACAAAGACTGTCAGCAACACTCAGCGCAAACCGCGCCCCATTATTCGAGATGCTTCGCGATTATTGCAGATCATTTTGTTAAGATTGCGCGCAAGACGCCAACACTCGAGCTTATTCTAGAACTGGCGCGACAACCAGCGATGACGCTGGAATAATCGACGGCACATGTATAAATGCCGACGCGCCTCACCGCTTGTGAGTTGATCGACGGTCGACGCTCTGTTCGCTGCTATCAGTGTATTGCTGTAGTCTGACTTTCCGTTTCCCGGCCACAAGTTCGGCCAAATAAAGAGTTTCATCTCGGACGTGCTGACTGCTGCCTTCGTCGATGTCACGACCACTTGACGTCGACGAAGCGAGCAGCTGTTATGTAGGCGCACCACGGCGGGCATCGAAGACTTTGTGCCGTGACGTCGTCCAGACCTCTCGCCAAGCGGCGCCACCCCAAATTCTCGGGGCTAATAGAGAGGGCGAAGCACAAAGCGAAGGAGAGATGTAAGGGTGAGGAAGATGTCGAAGAAAGAAAGAGAAAAAAAAACAGAGACACAGAAAGAAAGAAAGCTATAAAGAAAGAGAAAATCTTGGCGAGAAAAAATTCATCATGAGGCGGCGGGAATTGAACCCACTTACCCCTGATCCCAAGACGAGCGTCTCAACCACTCGGCTATCCAGGCACGCTGAAGACCGTATATTAGCCTTAGTGTAATAGTGTCTGCGGTTTAACGTCCCAAAACCACGATATGATTATGAGAGACGCCGTAGAGGAGGGCTCCGGAAATTTTGACCACCTGGGGTTCTTTAACGTGCACCTAAATCTAAGTACACGGGCCTCAAACATTTTCGCCTCCATAGAAAATGCAGCCGCCGCGGCCGGGATTCGTTCCCGCGACCTTCGGGTCAGCAATCGAGCGCCATAACCACTAGACCACCGTGGCGGGGCGTGTATTAGCCTTGCATAGTGTCGTATATCAAGGGGGTAGAAAAGGGAAGTGAAGGTTAGGAGGAGAGATTTGAGGGTGAGGAGGAGGAGAGAGAGAGTAAGGCATAGCATTTAAGAATGAGAAAGGGAGAGAATCAATGAAAGAGGAAGCAAACGAGAAATAGAGAGAGAGTGAGACAAAGATATGAAAGAAAGGGAAAGAAAGAAAAGGAGCGAGAGAGAGAGAGAGAGAGAAAGAAATACAAATAAGCAGAGCAAAGACAGAAAAGACAGAAAAAGCAGAGAAAAGAGAGAAAAAGAAAGAGAGCGAGAAAGATAGAGTAAACTAAAGAGAAACAAAGAAGGCCGCCCAGATCTATAGAGAAATAGGTGCCCAGCGAGCGGCGACGGGCCCGTGCTTCGCTGTGCCAAGGTTTGCGCGACTTAGTACAAACCTCCCGCACTTTCTTTTTTTTTTTTCTCTCTCTCTCTCTCTTGCAGTGCGCGTTCTGCAATACACGTGGTGGCGTTTTCCATTGATGTTATAAGGACGGTGGTGATGACATGCAGGCTGGCTAAAATTGCCCGATTTCGTTCTTGCGTCTCTGGTGCAAAGGAAATTAGAACACTCATGTGCTGCTCGGCACCCAGGCTTCGCAATGTGATACACGTGGTGATTATCCTAAACGCCTGTTTAGCATTGGCATGGTTATAGGTATATGTGAGATTATCGCCTAATGCGAATAGGCAATTCTTATGCGTCGTTTGTGGGGTTGAATGGCCGGGGCATTCCTCTAAGACATGTTCTCTTTCTTCTTTTCTATACAATTCCGACTCCATTTTTCTCTAATTTTATGCACATTGCAAAGCGACTAAGTCAAACTGCTCTGTTTATTTTTATTTTTGTCTCAACAAAAAACGATAGCGAAATATTGTGGGACATTAACTATACTTATGCAGAGGTACCGGAATGTAATAATGCCTGCTGCGTCTTTTCTCGGTCCTTTTTCATTGTAATCACAAAGCACTGCGAGCTCATCAGCTTTAGGGCAAAGATCCACGCGATAATTTCATAGCTTAATTACAGCATTTATAAGCATTGCTCAAGCGTGTACGCGCACGGCACATTGAACAGATCAAATGAAATCTGGGGTTTAGTGCTCTTAAGGTGCTGTAAGTTGTGAGAGAAGCGGTGGTGCCGGGGCTCGGTATTCATTTAGACAATCTGGGGTTTAACGTGAACCTAAATATAAGTGCGGGAATGTTTTCACAATCAACGCCTCTCGGAAAGCGTCCGCCGCGACAGGGAATCAAACAGCCGCGGAGGCGATGCGGTAAATCTCGTGGGCAACAAGCCTTTGCGTGGCGCCATCTGTTTACAGTGAGAGAACTCGACAGCCAAATGGTTCTATAAATAACGTGAATCCTGGCAAGTCACCAGGGCCCCACGCCTTCAGTTCTGATTTACAAGACCTTAAAAAAAGATCTATCTCCAATGTCTACAGTTTTCTTTAGTGAAACTTGTGAACGAGAAGCGCCTCATTGGTCATTCGGTGAAGCGCATACACTCTTGAATATCGCCAGCTGAGGAGACGCTTCTGTTCCGCCTGTGGCTTGGTGTGGCCTTCACGAATGCCTACTCCTGTCTGAGTGGAATGGCCAACAACTCTACATGCAATAACTGCAGCTGCGAAAAAACGATCTCCCATTTTCTGTGTGAGTGTCCCCGTTTCAGTGCGCCAAGGCAAGAACTTTCGTATGCATTAGATAAACTTGATAATCGCCCTTTGTCGGAACAAAGGGTTCTGGGACCTTGGCCGAGTCCGTCGTCAGCGCAGAAGGTTTTTAAAGCATTATTGCACTTCTTGCGGACAAGTGGTCTTAGAGACAGACTCTAAGCAGTGTCGTATTCTCCTTTGGTTTTTTTTTCTTTGTAACATCTCTCTTCTATCATATTTTATCCCACTTACCACTTCCTCCAGCACAGGGTAGCCAGCCGGTCTAAGAACTGGCTAACCTCCCTGTCTTTCCGCTTGTTCCTTCCTTCCTTGAGGCCTAAGACCCAATTCATTCATTCACAAAACTGTACTTAGGGCAGTCCTAAAGCCAGGTCTTTTCAGACTGAGGTGGGCCGCGTACACGTCGGCACCGTCAGGCCCAGCCTTATGGCGCCATCGTCGACCCTCTGGATAGCTCGTAGTTGGTCTTGACATAAAGAGCTGGATATCTTTCTTCTGCCAGTGAAGACATTTTTCTTCGAGGTCGATGGAAGCTGGAATTTTGGGAGGGGTAAAGAATTATTCCTAATATACACAAGATGACGTGCGTACTCAAGGGTTTGGACATCAGGCAAGTAGGTGTATCATTTCTAAAGCTCGATCTCGAGAAGGCGTTCGATAGTGCACCCCTCACCTTTACGGAATATACCGCAAAGCAAGAAACACACGGACGGAACAAAAAGGAACAAGGGCGAGCGCAGATCCTTGTAGGATCAGCGTCCCTGTGTTTCTTGCGCTGCAGTATATCGTAATTATAATTGTATCGCAGTATAATATGTACCAGCTCGGCGCTTTATTTCCTCACCTTTGTTTTATTTTTTTCATTATTATTAGTATTAGTAATAATATTATTATTGCTTGTCGCATTTATTACCAAACACCAAAAACGGAGGAAGCTTCGTTGCCCTGGAACTACTGCGCAACAAGTTTCATAGTTAAAACTTTGAATCCCCACGTCTGCAGCCTCAGGTGTGTGTAATATATATATATATATATATATATATATATATATATATATATATATATATATATATATATATATATATATATATATATATATATATATATAGACACACACACACACACTTGCATGCAACCATATACAGTGAAACTTCACGAACTTCAAGGGACCAGAGGAAAAGTTCGTTTAAGTGAAAGTTCGCTGAACTGAAATACCTATGTTGCAACTTGTTATCAGGAGCTAACAAAAACATCAGTTACAGAAAGACTGATAGCTGGGAGGGTTGGTATTAATTCATCTTTAAAATGTTTTGTAGCGCACACAAAAAAATTTTAAACATAGGAACATGAGTTGTTGAATTGAAACTTGAACCCTTTCATTTGCAATGCTGCTTATTTGAATGTGAATTGCTGCTTATTTAGCATGTTTTAAAACGTGTAGCAATCTTTTGCTGCACTTGTGCACTTAGGGCTGCAAAGGTCATGAATTGATTAATTTTTAATATGTGGGGTTTAACGTCCCAAAACCACGCTATGATTATGAGAGACGCCGTAGTGGAGGGCTCCGGAAATTTCGACCACCTGGGGTTGTTTAACGTGCACCTAAATCTAAGTACACGGGCCTCAGACATTTTCGCCTCCATCGAAAATGCAGCCGCCGCGGCCAGGATTACAAATACAAATGAATTGAGTACAAATGAATAAAATTATTACAAATACAAATGAATACAAATGAATTGAGTCCCTGTGTCCAAGCCCTTATGAATACCATCTCCGGCACACCACTCTGCAGGGCAGCGAAGGACTTCACTTTTTCCAAGTACATCAGTGCTTCTTTAGTTAAAATTCTTGGTGCTTCCTCTGCAAGGGTTACTTCATGCTCCTCCTATCCTTCTTCCTGGGGCAGGACGTTCGCTACAATCTCTTCTGTGGGCAGAGTGGCGCATGTCTCAACGCCAGAGTCACAGGTGACATAGTCCTCAAAAGGCAAAGCGCAGCATGTACCCAGTCTTTCAGACAATTTCTGATTAATATGGTGAGAGAGGCATTGGATGGTGTCACAAAATATGTTCGCAGATCTGAAATGCGCTCTACACTAATTTCGCTAAACTGAAACATGTTAGCATTGGGTCGAATCGCGCATCGGCGGGGGATTTAAGGAAAATTCGTACAACTGAATAGTTCGTTTAACTGACGTTCGTTCAAGTGGTATTTTAGTAGAGTTGGGGTAACGGATTAAGTATGAGAAGAAATGATAGAGGCAGGTAGAAATAGAGCTGTTCACACCTGCTATGACACTTCGTACCATGTAGCCATGCTTGTTTTTCGTAAGAACTGCAGTGGCACATTCGTCCCCATGATACGACATGTTAGGAGGTCGGCAATTGAAATTGATTTCTGCTGGTCGTATATCGAGGACACAGAGAAAATCTCAAAGTTTGTCGCTGCTTTCGCAGTAGCGAAGACGTTCGGTAACATCGCTGGAAGCGTGACAAACTGGAGTAGGGAAGAAGGTTCCCGTGTGTGCGTGGCGTCTGTACGTGTGCACAGTGGTCACCAACACTAGCCACTTTAGTCAATGTACTACTAAATACGACATATGTGCTCCCATATATATGTTCCCCTCTGGAAGACGACGCACGTGTTCCCCGACGCACATGTTCCCCTGTGAAGCCGATAAGTCATTAAAGGTGAAACTCAGAGAAATCTGTAGTTTTAATTCAAGTGTAGAAATGATAAAGTAAAAGGAAATGAAAGTGAGTGAAAAAAAATCACAGCATATCCACGGAGTGAATGATGATGAGTGGGCGAAGCTGCGGAGGTTCATCGGTAAACCGTGAATCTTCCGTGAATTCTGCCCAGTACATCATCACCGACGTGAGATCGGGCGCGTTTATACTAAAGGTTCGATGAGTTATGACGACTTGCAGCTCACTTTAATTTTACATGTACGCTGTGAATTTTCATTGTTTAGAAAACCATTGCTTTAGAAAACATCTGGCGTCTTTCGTTAAGCAGCTGGCGTCTTTTCGTTTTGCTTTAGAAACATCTGGCGTTCTTTCGTTGGTTTATTTCATCAATCAACGGCGTTTTGAACAAAATTTTTATTGTTTAATCACGCACAGGAGAAATCTCACCAGGCACTACCTTGGAGGTAAACAATGGCTGCTAATGGGAATGAGAGACAGAAGAAGTCGGCTTTTAGCTAACACTTACACTTCTACTTCTATTAACGTTTCCTACTGGAACATGCCAATGGCTGCTAATGGGGAATGAGAGACAGAAGAATTCGTCTTTTAGTTAACGCGCACGCTGCGGATTTTTTATTGTTCAACAACGCACAGGAAAAATCTCCCACCGGCACCACCTTGGAGGTCAAAGCGTAAGACTGGTTACGCACTACGACTACTACGACTACGACTACGAGGGACGAACGAGTGCCGCCTTAAGGAGCTTCGCCCCTAAAAATAGCGCAGCTTGTACTAAGTCGCGCAAGGCTGGGGCACAGCATGCAGAGCTGGTGGACACGTAGCTGGTCCTGGCTTGGCTAGGCTTTTACCCTCTCACCTGCATCTTCGCCACCCCTTGCTATACTATACTAAACATGGCTATGCTTGCTTTCTTTTGTTTTCAATCTTCTTTTTTGAGTCGGTGTCTTTCTTTCTATGTCTATTTATTTCTCTGTCTTTCTTCCTCTCTTTTTAACACGAAAGTGTTTTATGCCGGGGTCCACCAAGATTTCACTGATGTATCTCCGTCACGGATATGCGCCAGTGAAATACAGATAACAAAGACAAAGTTTTGTTGATTTGAATCACCTGGGTGTCGAACCCACGACCTCTCGGCCCGCGACAATGGGAGCGGAGTGCTCTAACCATTGCGCCACCGACGCTCACGCATGGGGCTCCATAAACGCGCCTTATATCTCTCTCACACCTTCTCCCTTTCACAGTGACGTTGGTTCACGGGGGAGTGGGGGGCGTTGTCGCCATCTGGGATCGGTGAAGTGAAGTACTGCCTCATGATCGTGGCCTCCGACATTAGCTCCGGCAACGCCCTGTTTCTTCCCCGCTCGCCCTGTTGGGAATCACGGCCAGGCTAGGGGACGCGCGTCGCGTTTACCTTCGTGTTTTTAGCGAGTCCGTGGTGTGATCTTTTTTGCTAACTCTTTAACATTCCACGGGATGGCGACCTTAGCTCAAGCTCAGCGTCGAATCAGTCATGCTCTTGTGGCTGTCCCACCGCTTGCTCTGATTACGCTCGCCCCGTGCCAATGAACGGTCTGAGCAACGGTGCGTTGCCGCTGCCAATCTCGGAGCCCACGTCATGACACTAACGAGCACCGACAGTGAGTGCTTCGGTATTTCAGCTTTCGGTGCAGCGGAAAGCAGAACGCCTTCCCGCGTTCGCGTCTTCCAACAACTAACTCTGCCTCTCGCGTTCCTGAACCGCTGTGTGGTTCAGGAACTTACGACGCTTTCAATGAGTGCATATCGAGTACCAGTGTTATGTGCTTGCTGATGCCATCTTTGCGCGGGATTCAGCATATGCTGTGTCCGGGAGCATGTTAATTACTTCACCTACCACAAGGGTTAAATCATGATCTTAGGCGCTAGTCGTCGGGATGGAGATGTGCCTCTCGGGGTCAGCGTGGGTACATCCACATCAAACGGTGAGGCAGCTGCGAAACACCAGTAAACGTTGCGCAAGCTCCCATACATCAATGTACAAAAAACAATCAACCATACTCCTGTGAAGACATGGTTCACTTTCGTGTTATACCGATTCCTACGATGGAGGGATCAAACTTGTTTCTCTCTCTCTTTGTAGTCGTTCTCTCGCCTTCTATTTCTTTCACTCTTTCTTCGCCTTCTTTCTATCTATTTCTCTCTTTCTTTTTCTTCCTTTCTCTCTCTATCACTCTGTGTACTCGTTCTACCCCCTCCTCCCCCTCACATCTGTCCTCCTCACCCTCACTTTCATTTACCACCCTCTTGCTATGCCATACAATACAAGGCTATGCTAGGCTCTGCTACCGTGCCTGGATAGCCGAGTGCTTACGACGCTCGCCTTCAAATCGCGACAACGCAGGTTCGAATCTTGCCTCGCCAAGGAATTTTTTCTCCAAGAATTTCTCTCTTCCTCTATCTTTCCTTCTCTTTCTTTCTTTCTTTCTTTCTGTACTCGTTCTCTCGCCCATCAGAGTTATTGAATCCCATGGTGGACAAATCGGCGCACGTGTTCTGGGAGCGAAGCAGAAGAGGATGAAGAGAGCACGTACCGGCTCATGATGATGATAATTTTCTATCTACGGCACGCGGCAAACCTCGACCATAACAGCTCTGCTGTAAAAAAGAGCTTGTCGCCGATGAGATCCGAAGCCATACTCTACGCAAGGACGCGCGCATTGGGCTACCTGTTCTACAGCGATGGCGGCTGTTTTCCAGTCCACATTCATCAGTATTTATGCATGAGTACAAGATTTAACCTTGGTAGTATTAGCCAGTGCTACTCGTGGCCATGGCGGTGGATGTCGAACATCCCTTTTGCCGGATGGCGTCGCGTAGTGCGTCAACTTTAGGAGCTGGCATTTGACCAGAAAACCATCGTGCGGTATATGTATTTGAAGGCAATAAATCTTTCGGTGTGTCAGACACTAGCGATACAATAACGGAGAGGAAGAGCGGACCGAGCGGCCATATTTTTGTTTGTCACAGCCATGCGAAGTCAATAGATAATACAGGAAATCGTTGGGAAAGTAACTTGCATTTTTAATCGAAGTATAAAAATCTTGTTCTCTCTCTATGGAAATATAGTTCTATCTGCTCCAATGTATAAGGCTACATACAGTGAAGGCCAAGGTCAAGGCGTGCTGAAACGGGTGGAAATAAATGCAAGCGACACTAGTGTATTTCGGCTGAATTCGCAAAGGTCATCGTTCGCTAAGTCCTATTTGCTACTATGTGGCTGCCTCTGCTTATAGTATGCCCGGCTTCCCGATTGGCTGAAGTTTTATCTCAAGAAAAATTCTAGCGTAAGATGTTTTAGTGAATGCCGGCTTTTAAGCTTCACACTTGTGCATTGCCTACAAAACCTTTATGAAATATTGAGGTTTTGGGGGTCGCGCTACCTGATTTGTAGGAAACCAGAAACTACAGATAATATATTCCTACGTTGTTCGCTAGGGCCTATTTTTTTGGAAAGCGCTTTAAAGGATCATCGATTCTCCACTGCTTATGGCGCGACCGTACGACGAGGTTCTCTTACGAACCGGATCCTATAGGGATGTATTTTCGAGAGTGCATGTACAAGATGTGCAGGAATTCAGAAAGCGCAAGAGTGCACGGGTACCGGCGCGGTTGTCGAGTGTAGAACCTTTCGCAGAGCACAAGGAATGTTAAGAAAATTCTCTGTTTAGTCTCTATCTAGTGCTTTAGCTTGTTTTTGTTGTTTTTTCAAATAACTGATTGCTTGTTTTTGTGCTTAGTAAAAAAAAACGACACTGAATAAAAAATGCAGTTTTGAGCAATGTTTAAAGCATTTGGCCGTTTTTATGTACTGGGAAACCCAGGTTCGCTCTCATTAGCAGGCACTTTTTTTTTCTTTAGTTTGAACTATTTGGCACGACAGCATCAGCACCCAGCAGCCATGATCAGGAAAGTACGGGAGTGCCCGTTAATCCCATTTCGTTTGAAAACCAATGCATATCGTGGGCACGAGGTGACTACATTAGGTGACTAACATAGTTATTTTGGCCTAATTATCGAAAGGGTTAGTCGTATGTCGACAAAAGCCGCACGCGTGTACAGCGCCAGAAATACGCAGTTGTGCAGCGGCATGAGTGAAGGGCACCGAGTCATGCATTCTTTTGCGAGGTGCCATTCCTTGCAGCTCATGTGCCGCATGCGAACCCCACGGTGGCGCTACTCTGCCACAAACATCTCATCAGCAAGCAGTCTTTCTCCTTCCCCGTGACGGGACTTTCTACTTCGGGCCGGTCGTCCCAAGCCTAGTGAGAGAGGGACCGAGCGTAGCTCGCTGCCAAGTAGGACGCCACTAGCCTCAGACAACGCCTACCCGCCTAGACAAGAAGAAACAATGAGAACGGCAACCACACATCACCCGGAAAAAGAGGGTGTCTTTAGCCACTCTCGCAGCGAGACAAGGGCGTCCGTTCACAAAGCGCACACTCGACGGTTCTTTCGGGAACGCACCCAGGGGCTTCCTACCAAAACGCAGCCCGCGAAGCGTGGTGCCAGGTCGTGGCCTGGCTGAAATGCGGCAAGAACTTATTCTCGAAGCTGGAAAACTAGCCGTCCTTGGCGACAGCAACTGCGGCTGCTGCATCAGCGGGTGCCCGCTCCCTCTCGACCGGGGTGTCGCACTTCCAGACTCGCGTGAGCCGCGAATCGAAGGTGGCAGAGGGACGTGCTACGTGTTTCGTAGCCAAAGTGATGTCACCCCGGGGAGACCCTTAAAAACTTGACACGCTGCGTGGGTGGTCATGCCAGTGTCGCTGCTTCGGCTGCTTCACGCCGTATTCGCGGGTGGATGGATGGCTGGCTGGATGGATGAAAGGGTCGGATAGTTCTTCTAAGCAAACCATTTAAAGCAGGGCAGTAACCGGTTCCCCTTAAACCTGCTATTTTTATCCTTCCCTGCATATAATAACGGTACTTGAGATTCGATCCGCAGCTCATCTTAATAAACCACCTACTCCTAAAGAAATTTATTGTCCTTATCGAATATGTCTTTCATTGCGCTCACTACGTTTGCGCCAGCAATACTCCAGCGGTTATTTTCTGTTCTCATTGGCGGTTTTGTTCAGCTATCCTCTATATTTAAATCATACTGGCTTGGCCAAGGCGAATGCATCCCCTTTTACCTCCGAATGAGTACTATAGTGTGGCTAAGATGCACAGCGGTTGCTACACAATTTCTAAACTCTACACATAAGTAGTCGTATGGTATGCTTGTAAAATGGTCCATATCTTGCTTTTAAAGCGCCGTGCTCAATCTGGCTTAAAACAACGGCACACTCTTCTTTAAATTATCGTAATTTCTTCTCTCTGGTTCCAATTTTTCGCTGTTCGACAAGAATTCATAGGATTCTTCTTTTCCACTTAACATAATACGCTGTTTTACACCGCTTACTCCAAGTTTAGCCCCATTTTTTTTCCGCCGTCGACTTTCTTCTTTTCTTTTTTTTTTGCTCTTGCAGATTGTCTTCCAACAAACGCTTCACTCTTCTTCAATCAAAATTGCACTTTGTAACTTAATACGGCGCCGAATTTCCTAATGTTATTCGATTAATGGTGCTTCATTTTACCGCGTTTATCTTGGTTTTTGCTTTCGGTACTATATAATTTCTTATGCACTACATTCTCTCTTTATGCTTCAAGATGGCCTCGATCTTTCGCTTCAGAGTATTTTGATAGTCTGACGACGTATACCGCTAAAACAAGTTAACCTCGTTTCTCCCTAACTACAGACTACAGACTACATCAACTGAACCCTTCACTGCAACTCCGACCTCCATCCGGCCTTCATCGACGCGAAGCTTCGCATCTCTATCGCCTATGGTTGGGAGTTGCTTTTACGAAGGCATATACAATGTTAATCGGAATGACTGACAGTGCGGCATGCGGTGTTTGCGGCACCGAAGAAAACATCGAACACTTGCTGTGCCACTGCCCTCGTTTTGCCTCGGAGAGACAAGTACTTTCCAACGCACTGCGGGCCTGTTTCCGTGCAGGTGCTACTACAGCACCGTCTAGATCTCTCGACGGCCCACAAGCCCATGGTTCTCAAAAAGCACAATAGTGCTTTTTGAGAACTACGGGCTTCTGCGAACACCTCTGACTTGTGGTGCGATCCCGCACGCTGTAGTGAATGCACTGCATCTCTTCTCTCTTTTTTCTCTTCCCTCCTCTCTATTTCTCGTCTTTCTATTCCCCTTCCCCGATCCCCCAGTGTAGGGTAGCCAACCGGAAGTGTTTCTGGTTAACCTCCCTGCCTTCTCCTTTTTCTGTTTTGCTTCCTTGTGCTCTGCTTATCTCAAATATCTGCCAGTACAGCTATCTTTCTCAGTATCCGCAAAACAGAACAACACAAACTGCGAACTTCCAACCCGGAAGACTTTGCTCCCTCACCACAGCGTCTTGTTCGCATGAAAGCTTGTATCAACTTCCCTGCTTCAGGCATCTTTGTGTGCCTTTCGCGCGCATCTTAAAAAGGTCTCTTTTTTTTGCTTACCGTATAGATGGTACAGGAGAAACAAGTTATGATTAATTTTGTTATGTGTTTCTCACGCGTTTTGTTATGCAGAATTTATGCACGGGTTTCCAGAATTCTTTATGCCCGCCATCTTGCTTGCGGAACTGAATCAATCCCTTCAGTGGCTCTGTTTACACGTGTGAGGAACATTTCCAATGTTTCGGACTGTCTACATTGTTGTCCCTTAATTATTTTCAAACATTGTTGTGCTTTTAGTTCTGTTTGTCATGGAAAGAAGAGCAGCCGGCGCCAGTGGTGACACCAACTTCTATGAACATTATCAATAAAAATATACCAGGGGGAGTATCAGGAAATCGTGGGGCAACTCATTTTGAAGGTCATCTGTCTCGCTGCTCTTTCCCTGCTACCTTTACTTGATCAGGTATTTAATTCAATAACGTCATGCTGTCTTTACGCAAATATTCGCCTCTAGTGGAGCATACAGGTGGTCGTTTAAGGACGCTCTGCCCGGGCTATTAAGGCAGCGATAGCCCTCTTAAACATGTATTCCGAGAGAAAACCAGAAATTAAAAGCGATTAATTTGCATACTTCATTGCCACCAGTTAAGCTTAGGTGCTAGAGATAAATAACGCTTGCATGCTCTTTCACATGAATTTCGCAGCACCCACAAATCGCTTTAAAGCGATTACCAGAATACGCATATGGTTCTTTCACATGATTTCCGTGTTTGCGTTGTCGCGCAAAGATTCTTTTACTCTCGCACCCGTGTTATACAGCAAGCACATACAATCTTGGCACCATTTACTACCAGTCGGCGCGGCAAGCATACGATATGGACATGCAGGACGCTGTCGTGGTCGTTCGTTCCATTTGACTCGAAGCCTCCCGCCAAGATGTCTGCCCCTACAAGCGATTAAAATACTGGTATGTAGAATGAGTGATAGGAAATAAATTATTCTTATTATTCACATTTCTATTCTGGAACCGTTCAGCAGTTCTTCCAATATCTCATGCTGTTGTGACCATGCTTTCGACTGCAATTTCAAGGCTTGCGCTGTTCCAAATGGTGTGTTCCAAATGGTGTGTAGGATTTACTTTACCTTCTATCTTACACTAGGCATCCGCTGTCGACGTCTCTGTCCCCGTTCTTGTCTTTAGTGCTAGCGCAAGACAAAAATGTGAACGTGGACCTACTAGCTCAGTTCCTGGTTCTCTTGTGCTTCTATCTTGCTTCTGTTTTGCTTTTATATATAAGTTCAGATCATTTCGCTTTCGCGTCATCTTTGTTGAATACTATACGATCTTATTAGAATCTATCCAGTCTGGTTGACATCCTGTTTGACATCTTCTCTTCCGCTTTATTATTTTTTTTCTGGAAGACGTTAAGGAAAGCGCTAATGGAAGACGCTAAGTTACGTTCGGCAACGAACACATCCCGTAACGTCTACTTTCGTCGCAACCGTCCCGGATATTCCTCTTTTTCTTTTACGCTGCGACGGTGAAGCATGTGGCGGTGTTTCTCCCCCAGTTTTACGTGAAAAGAGACGATGACAGGCTAGTTAGTATGTGCTGATTTCATTCCTGCATCTTTGGTGCAAGGACAACTGGCCCGTGCGCACGCGCTGTCGAGCATCTGTGTCATACCCAGTGTGAAAAACGCGGCGACCATCATTCGAAAGATCTAATGCATGTGCAAGTACTGTTGAAATATGCTGACTATTGTGACGTAAGTTTACATGATTTCGTTTTTTTTTAATTATGGTATACTCGTTAGAGTATTAGGCTTCTGTGAAGAGGCACCGAAGTTCAACCCCCCACCCCCCTTGGGGCATATTTAAGTGCGAGTTATGTAGCAGCAGCCCCGGCCAGAAAAGTGCGGCACAGATTAGAAAAGAAAACTCGACTCTAGAATTTCAACTTTACATTTTTATTCCTGCACTTCTCCTTTTCGTTTCCGTCTATTTTGTCCACGGTGCAAAAGTAAAACGTTTTTTATTATATCCTCAAACACCCAGTTTCTTTCTCAGCTATTATAGGCACCGTCCACTGACCAGAGGGAGATGCGTTGCTCGCACTGGCCCGTCCCAAGTTCGCTGACATTGGCCGTTAGGGGCACGAAGAAAACAGACGCACGCACGCGTCCTCCCGTGTAGCCCGGCCACAATCCACCCACTCATGCAGGGAGGGAGACGCGCGAATCGCGTTCCATTTTGATCGACCCCGTCTCATTATTGCTTTTTTTTTTATCCGCTAGGCTTTGCGTTCTGGCGCTGCAGTCGCACTGGAAAACTCGACTGTACGGTGCCTATAGCACGTTCGTCGAGTTTCGCACCTAAGTTCTTCGTGTCAGTTTAAGCGAACTTGTACCATGAGGCGAAAACATATTCGTTGCAAATAAAGTGCAATGAAGAACATGTAGAAAATGTAGAAAGTGCAATGGACGAAATGTAGGGGTCCCGGTTTTTGGCACCGGAACGAATGTGGCGAATGGACGAAGAAGGACCCGGCCGTCTGGCTATATCGAAGGATTGGAACCAACTGAACGAGCCCGTGGCTGTTGCTCGTGCTCTACGCCCCTTCGTTCTCTTTTATTTGCAACAGAAAACCCGTCCCTATGTAGTTTCAAAGCCATGGGTAGTTTATTAATAGGGCATTTATATAGCAGTGCTGGTTTACCGTACCGTAAGTACAGAAATATCGTACTTACCAAACTTACCGAACCGAAATACCGAACTAGCCCGCCAGAACGTCTTACGGAAATACCTTAACGTCGTGGTCGGCACGTCGCTATTTTAACCTGCAAGATTTGTATAAACCACTATAATCATCGCATCATGTTACCATGCACATCGAGCAGCTCGCGCAGCTGAAACGTTTCCGGATCGTGGTACATCTAATACGAAACGGAAATACCGTAACGTAAACGGTACAGTATTACCGTCACTGCGAAAACACTCCAATGGCCAACAAAGAAGACTCGCCACTCACGTGGAACCCTGCGCAGGTTTTGGCATTCCCTCAAAGTAAAGCGCTTCCGCTGTGTCTTTCCCATATTCGTAGAAAGAGTGCCCGACTCCAATGGCCCGTCGGTGCTCCTTTACCTGTACAGCCGCCGTGGTGTCCACAAAGACAACTACCCAGTCGGCGCTATGGATATTCTAACCACCACCATCTTACTGTGTCGTCGCTCAAGCGAAAATGTTTCCATTAAGCAATGAGCTAGGTGGAATGGCATCGTCGTCTAACCTTCTTATTTCGTGAGCGCTTCCAATGTGGGCTGTTTGTATAGTGTTCTTTGTAGAAACGAAGACCACGCTCTTTTGACGTCTCAAATAACCCTCATATTTCATGCGAAGATCCCCGCCCGCATGTACGATGCCAAATAACGGAGATGTATGAGAAGATTTTTATTTTCAACATGATCCTGATCCACAAACAAAAAACTGAAGAAAGTTGATGGCAACGTGAAGCACAACGTAGGTTTCTTACATGGGAAGAAACATTTTTAATAAAAATTGATGAACTCTCGATTGAAACCCCACTGAATTATTTGCTTCGAATTCAAAATCAGTCATATGCTGGGCGTGTTTAAATAAAAATGAGCCAGATCCGTTTAACCAGTTCGAGTGTCCCGTGAACACCTCGTGACCAAAAAAGCAACCTGTCCGCATACAGTCCGTTAACATGTGACCCAGTTATCTTCCTATTGTGCTTTTGTTCCAAGGCGGGGTATTTAAAATGGACGCAGACGGAATTGAGGTTGGAGATGCGTCCGTTCCAAAAAGATGTTTAATTACACATCTCAGTTTAGGTGAGCTGCCTTATCTAATATTTTCGTAATCAGCAGGAGACGACTCCCCACTTCTTTATGTATTTTGACCGCATCACTATTCCAATAAAAAGAATGTTAAAACAACTCCTGTGAAATATTGCAGTGAAATTATTAGAATACATTATTTTTTAGTTCGGAGCCGGTACTTTGGCCTACGGTCACAGCCATGTTTGCTTCACGGCTGTCCAGGAGTTCCTTATACAGTGCAAACCATTGCCTTGTTAAATTGACACTCCATATTGCATAAACCAGTTAATGAGAAATGTGTAGGCATTGGTGAATGCCACTCTCGTTCGCGGGAAATTCTGGCGCTTTACGGAACAACGAACAGTAGCAGTATACGGCATTTCGTATAGTGGAGGACTCTGCATTAATTATGACCGCCTTAGTTTCTTTAACATGCAGCTAAATTTAAGCATGCGCTCGATTTTTTTCCTTGTCTGTTGGTTTCATTGAAAAGACAGTTGTCCAATGTAGGGAGGAGGGCATTGCTTGTAATTAATGAAAAGAATACGGGAGAACGTATACATATTAATAACTGAGAAATGATAATGTAATTAATATAAATTCTGAAGTATTGCAAGGCGAGACCTCGAGCTGGTGATCCGTAGGAGCACCATGGACTAGTTGTGACCACCTTTGTGGTGTTAAATGAGCACCTAAATGTAAGTACACGAGTGCTTGTTAAACGCTACTTCCATCTTTTCCTTCACTCTGCAGTTCATAATTCCGGGGCATAGATTACGGCGGCGCCTTTCTTTGCACACAGTAGAAAAGAGTGTACAGCGCTTTGTTGTAACTTTAAAAAGAAGCAGATAACTGCCAGACATCACACGTTTAAGACAAGCGGTCCGCTTGTTGCGCTTCGGGTGACATGCCGTTTTCTCTGACGGGTTTTTGCTGCGACGCGCCCCCATTCAAATTTCGTCACTTCGTCACGGATCGTTACCGTCTGACGCAACAGAGCAACCGCCTTTTTCGCTCTCCCGTCTCTATCGGCTTCTATACCGCCTGGATCGAGGCCTAGAAGTTCAATTATGAATATCTCAAATTAACTGTGACCTTCTGAATTTCTTTAAAAAAAATGAGGATGCCACAAATTGTGACGCCCTGCAGCTTCACGTTTCAAGTCTATAGTAAAAATGTTAATCGACACATTTTAATGAGTATGTACAATGTAACTTAAGCAGCGGCAAGGTATTTCGATGTGGTCGTTTTATAAACAAATCTGCATTCGCCAATACAAAAAAAAGGCCCGGTACATTCGCTTTCAAGCCTTGTAATGAGCCCGACTTCCGCAAATATATACATCAGCTTTCTATGTACTAAGTTACCTGAAGGAGTTTTAATTAAAACTCCCACTGTTTCTTCGCACCTTCACAAAGAATTCTTCCGTGAAATCATCGTCAGGTACTTCACTTTGCAAGAGCCGTGGTATAAACAATAGTACTCTCTTTTTCTTGCTGTTTCATATTTCGTGCCGCAAGGTTCCTTCGTTCGTTCATTCTAATCATGTGACCGAGTGCAACATGCAAGTAATGTTAAAATAACTGCAAAGCTTTCTCAGAAAGACGTGCTTTAGAAAGCAGACTGTAAAATCAAAGCGCACGTGCTGGCCTGCCCACGTCTTACTTTTATTTCTGCCTCAGAAATGTGTGCGATGGGAGCAGAGGCGAAAAGAACGCCTGCGCAAATTCTTATTGGTATCTCGACCAAACAAAAAAAACTATCATTTTGTGCGTTCTATTCTGGAACGGACACTTGTCTGCAAAATATGCGTCATCTTTCTCAATGGAATTGTAATGAAATCCCGCAAATTTCTAGTCAAAACTTAGCGGAACACGTGAGGCGCGAGAGTGGGGGTAGCAAACAGTGAAAATTGTTCCTTGGTTAAATTTCACAAGGTTCTTCGCTTGTAAGTGCTGTTCGATAGTGGCTGGCCTTCGTCGCTAATAAAATGTCCGGCATTGCGATTGGATTGATTCTTAAGAGCAGTCCTCCGTATAATAATGTTTTTTGTAAACGCAGGACCAGATTTGGTTGCGCAAAAATTGCGGTATATATATAAATTCATTTAAAACATCTGCCAAACGTATTGCCTAGTTTTTCAGGTGTAAGGTTAAGGCAGGTTAGGCAAGTCAAGAAGCAAAATAAAGATTGTGGCAAGGTAGACATACTAACAAAAAAAAGATACAAGCTGGCATTATCGATGTATCCATACAATTGATAATATTGTTCAAAATGTGCCGTTAAAAATAACTTATTTTTTCCTGTACTTACGAGCTGAAATCCTGTGATGTTCAAAAGGCTCTCAAATTATTGCACAGGAGTGGGCCCTGGATTGCAATATTTGAAGAACCTTCGATGCTCTAGTCTAATCCCCACCAGTTTTGTCAGCCTAAACAATTATTTTGCTCTCGCCGTTACGTTACTCGCGCTTTCCTTCACCAAAGCTGGGCCTATCTGTCAGCATATTTTTTTTCTATTAAATGCGCCTCTTTTTCACGTGCCATTTTATCTTATTCTGCTATACAGTGAAACCTCGGTGATACGATCACAGCTCATACGAATTTCGGGGTGATACGAATTTTTCGTTGGTCCCGGCCAAGGCCCATTGGTCTGCACTGTAATGTAGTACGGCTGTTGCGAACTGATTTTCACCCAGCGACGTTTGATACGAACGTACGCTACCGCCCAGGTACGAAGAGGTGGTGTCCGCGCTGTCGCAGAAGACGCGCCAAGCACGCGCGAGCGCGGAAACGCAAGCGCGGGCATGCGCGCCGCGCCGCCGAATCGTCAGAATCACGGTGTAAGGAAAACATTTTTCTTACGGTCAGAATAAACCTTCAGAGACGCGTCACGGCCTCCGACATTGTGTGCGCAAATCTTTGAGGCTCTTATGTGCCTCCGTGTGCCTTCGCGTTTAGATTACAGAGGATATCAGCGCCATGCTTTTTTTCCTAACGCGTCGACGCGGGATACTGTCGTTGTACTGTGCTTACACGTGCCTGCCTCGTGCATCAGACATCCTATGAAAGGTGGTAGAGGACAGAAAGAAGGCGAGGACGGTCTTGGCGAAGGAGTCAGGCCTCACAATGTCAACATGCGCGACCGCTGAGGGCGCACTTGTGCGGGCACGGCCGTAAATTGCCCAAAAAAACATCCCCAACACCTCCGCGATAACAAAATCATAACACAGGACCGTGGTTCTGTAATTTTGGGGCCTTGAGCCATCGCGTCAAAGCATTTCTTTCCTTATTTTCGCTGCAGTACTCCGGTGTCATGCAAGAAAATATACTAAAATTTGGAAGGAGCTACTGCTGTCGCGGGTCACAACGCACCTGGTTCATTAATTAAATAAGCGCGTACGGGCCCGTATATTTACGAGTGCTGATATGATTGCCGACATCTAAAAATTTAATTGACAATCATTCAGGGTTCTTCCTGACGTTGCTGCGGCCCTGAAAAACAATAAATGAAAACGTACACCAGCTTTTTTTTGTCGCATGCTAATTTTCCATGCTTTCTGCTGATACGAATTTCGGATGATACGAATATTTTGGGTGGTCCCGTGAGATTCGTATCACCGAGGTTTCACTGTATTTTCTTTTTTGCGGGGCTGTAATTTTTTATCTTCCATTCATTTTTGTGGTTCTCTCCTTTAAAATACCAAAACAAAAAAGGTCAGATACGACAGGGTATTTCTTTCGTGGACACCGTTTTCTTAGTTGCTATCGTATCGTATGCTTCCTGTTTACGTATTGTGCTCCCCAGAAAGCCTAAGAGAACACGTATAGACACGCGCTCAGACGACAACGCTATTGAAGTCGACGAAGAGAAACTGCAAGCCATCGTCGGCCTTCCCTAGATCGCTTAAACGTTACCGCTATTTTAGTGATTGCACCGCTCCGTGTTTACATTCCGCCGCTTAACAACCCTTAATGATAGGCGCTTCAAGCGGCCCCAAGACTCGTTTAGTTCAACAGCCTGAACAAGCTCGCGTAAACTGGATGCATGTTCAAGGAAATTGTATACCAGAAAGAATCGATACGACCGTGAGCTCTTTATCGACGGGGTTTTACCAATCGTAACCGTAAAGTTAATGGCTAGTGTATGTGCCCTTTCCTGAACCCAGGAAAGCTAGTGTATGTGCGAGAAGTTTGGAAGATTCGTTCTCGTTCACAGACGATGAAGGCGACAGTCGTTACAACTGTTCACCAAAGTATCGTGCTCGAAAGAGAGCATGCTAAGAGAAAACAAGTGCGCAAACGTGACGGGTGTTTCTACAAAACGTAAATAGCCACCTGCCGTTCTTACGCCTTTCGGCGCAATTTCATCTTAAAAGGACAAAATGAGGGCGATCATACCTCCGATAGCCGCGCCGTGAAGCTTTCAGCTAAAGAGCGGCTCCATTGTATGTCGCCTACGGCCTTTTTTTTCTGATTGCTGAAAGTAATTCCTACACTTTCGCGCATACTAAAGTTCTATGAATGTGCTTGAAGTGCAAAGAAGATGAAGACGCAAGAAGGTAGGACAGACGGGACCTTCTTGTGTCTTCTTCTTTGCGCTTCAAGCACATTCGTGAATCCTTACAAACTCGCCCAAGTTTCAGTTTTTTTGTCATCATCATCAGCCGTTCTTATGTCCACTCTAGGTCGAAGGCCTCTCCCAGTGATCTCCGAGCCATTCTGGCCTGCGCGAGCTGATTCCATTTTGTTCCTCCAAATTTCTTCATTACGTCGCCCCACTTGCTCTATGCCGTCCTCGGCCGCGCTTCCCATCTCTTGGTATCCATTCCAACGCTCTAAATGATCGTCTCTTATCTCTCCTCCTCTTGACGTGACCTGCCAAGGTTAATTTTTTCTATTAGAATATCGGCTACCCATGTTTGTTTTCTGACCTATTCCTCTCTACCCGTCTCTTATAGTTACGCCTATCATCTTTCGTTCCATTTCACACTGGGTGGTTTTTACCTTCTTCTCGAGTTTCTTTGTAATTTTCCGGGTTTCTGCGCCGCGTTTGAAAAGTGGCAAAATACAATGATTGTGCACTTTCCGCTTTAGTGATAGTTGCTGGTCAGTAGGTGATAATGTCAACCGTATGCGCATCAACCCATCCTTATTCTTCGGCGGATTTCCTTTACTGAGTAGGCTACCCTGTTAATATTGGGCCTGAATAGACAGACATACGCTTCTACTGATTCAAGGGTCCGGTTGTTTACCACTGATTCTCGCGCTGTTGCCGGACCACCTAGCATTATCTTTGTCTTCGGCATATTCATCTTCAACCCTACTTTCTCGGCTTAATTCTTCAGTCGTTTTTTTTTTTTTTTTTTTTTTTGCAATTCATCGCCGTCCTTGCTGAAGAGTACTATATGTCGTGTGTGAACCGTAAATTGCTCAGATATTCTCCGTTTATCTTCATTCCTGTTTCTTCCCAATCTATTCATTTGGATACTTCTTCTAGACAAGCAGTGTAAAACAGCGCAGAGATTGTATCTCCTTGACGGAGCCCTTTCTCGATCGGGATTTTCGCGCTTTTTTTTAGGAGGAGCAGAGTAGCTGTGGCATCTATGTATATATTGGCTATGGTATTCACATATGCTTCAAGTACTCCTTGTCGGCGCAACGCCTCCAGAACCACTTCTTTCTCTACCGATTCGATTGCCTTTTTGTAATCTATCAATGCCATACAAAGAGGTTTTTTTTGTATTCGGCTAATTTTTCAATTATTTGATTAATCGCATGAAGGTGATCCACGGTCAAGTACCATTTCCTGAACCTAGCTTCTTCTCTAGGTTGATTAAAGTCAAGTGGAGTTCTTATCCTACTCGAAATTATTTTTGTGAATATTTTTTTACAATGCTGAAAGTGGGTTCATCGGTCTGTAGTTCAGGTATTTCACGTGCATTTCCCTTTTTTGTCTATTGGTAAAGAACTGGCATTTTTCCAACTCGCTGGTACGTTTAAATTTTTAAGGCATATTGCGTAGAGTGTCGCAAGCTCCCTGAATATAACATCACCTCCATCTTTGATGAAATGGGTTGTTACGCCGTCTTCTCCGGCCGCTTTTCCGCGGAACTTGTCTTGTAGGGACTTTCTAACGTCATCGATAATTACACCTGGGACTTCATGTCATGTTCAATTTTGCTTTCACTCAAAGTAGGGTGACTGACATTTAAGCTGTACATTTCTGAGTAGAAGTCCTCAATGACCTTCACTAGGTCGTTAAAACTGTTAACAATGTTGCCTTGCTTATCCTTGACGGCATACATTATGGCCTTTCCAGTACGGAGTTGTTTTTTATCTGCCTTGACGTTTCCGCCCTTTTTAGCTGCTGCCTCTACCGCTTTGACGTTATAGTTTCGTATGTCGTTGCGTTTACGCTTATTGATCAGTTTTGACTGATCTTTTTGGCACCTTTATTGATAATTTTTTCTCAAGAAGTGGTTACTTTCATTTCTAATCACTTTTTTATCAAGTCTTTAGTTGTGTGCAAGACTTGCTTTTTCTTATCTTGGTGCCTTTCCTCTAATTTCAACTGCTGCGTCAGAAATTACTTTGGTTAGAGTTCCGTTCAGATCCTCTATGTCTTCATTTTTTTTCTTGTTCTAAAACATTGTACTTGTTCTCAATTGCAATCCTGAATTCATCTGCTTTTAACCTGACTACATCTGAGCACGCCTTTTTTAGCGATTAAATTTGTTCTAGTTCTGTTTAGTTAGAGTGTAATCTTCGCCCTCACCAACTAATGGTCACTGTTTTTTTATCTTGCTTACTACTTCTGTGTCCAGTATTATGCTTGGATCTCTGCACGCCATGAAATCTTTCTCGTACTTTGCTTCTGCGTTATATTAAATTTCTATCTGAAAAATCGAATTTTACTTTTGTCAGTCATGGGCCGCCATTGAAGTACGTTTTTTTCACTTCTGCATGCAGACGCGGCGCAAGAGTAAAGCCTACCAAGTGCTCCTCGAAGGCGACCAGCTGATCCGCATCAATGGGCAGCCGTGCGATAACCTGAGCCACGATGAAGCCATGGCTATTGTCGAGTCTGGCTGCCCCGAGTTGGTCATCGAAGTGCGCAGGTTAGTCGCCACTGACATCCGGCTTCATTTTCCCTGAAGAGGCATCGAGTTCTCGTCCAGTTTCTTTCTGTTTACCGGACAGCACAAAAAGATATCTGGCATTATCAAATGGCTTAATTTAAGACTAAGAAGAAATGACATTTAGGTTGTACCAGAGTCATCATATCTGCGACGTGGGTATTTCAACACCTAAAAACAACGGCCTCCCCCTATTCATTTGTTCTGAATTTGGCTGTTCGATGGAGACAGTAAGCTCAACTCCTTGCTTTGAAGGACAAAACTAGATAGAAAGTGAGTGTGATCGAGCGAAGGCTTCACAGCAGTATGTCGTGACGATACGGCACTTAGGGAGCCGTCATTGACTCTCAAGCTTCATAGAACACATACAAAAAGGAACGACATTCAAATGTGCTGCTTTTTTAAAAAATGGCAGTCAGTCCAACTTGACCGAGTGAACGAGAGATTGCACTGTACATACAGATCTTTCTTCCGAATAGTTCATCCTGTCTCTCGCTTAACATGACAAAAGAAACTTTGCTCCCGCAACACTGAACACACCTCGCAGGCGTTCTTAGGAAGCACTTCGAGCATATGCTGACAACCCAAGCCCACTTTTGCGCTAGCACTATCAAGTTTCAGAAAATAGTTTTATGGGGGAAGAAGAAAAAAAGAAGAAAGAAAAAAAAAGAATAAAAAAATGAATCATAGGTAAGCCAGATAGTAAGGCTGCTCGACTTCAAGCCCGTGAATTTTATTTCCTTCATGCACAGGCAGGGAGCAAAAAAAAGAGACAATAGGCGCTTTTAGCTGACCGATTCTGCGGTCCGTTCCCCGTTCCGCTCAAACGCTCAACGTTACCGGAGCGCAACGCGCGTTTTTGGTTTTAGCCAAGCGTCTTTCGGTCAAGGCAAGCGCGACGCCACCTGTGCATGAAAGTCACAAGTACGTTGAAAATGGAAATAAAAATTGTACTTGTCTTGCAGCAAGAAAGGAAATTCTGTTTTAAAACAGAGTGAATTGATTTATTTTCGATTGCCCCGCCACGGTGGTCTAGTGGTTATGGCGTTCGACTGCTGACCCGAAGGTCGCGGGATCAAATCCCGGCCGCGGCGGCTGCATTTTCGATGGAGGCGAAAATGTCTGAGGCCCGTGTACTTAGATTTAGGTGCACGTTAAAGAACCCCAGGTGGTCGAAATTTCCGGAGCCCTCCACTACGGCGTCTCTCATAATCATATCGTGGTTTTGGGACGTTAAACCCCAGATATTATTATTATTTATTTTCGATTTACGGTGGTGCTTGACGCATCAGCCTTTTTATTTTTTTTGTCACCTTGGCTTAGCGCTGGACTACAATGTAAGCTACAATTATCCAATCTTATGTGCGTGGTGTCTTCATGCTCTTAGGTATACATTGTGCCCGCCCAAGTTCCGCTGTGTTCTCCTGTACCCTTTGTGTATAGCGAGTACTCGTAGATTGAAGGCTGCATTGCTCATACCGGATACAATCCACACAGCCCAAAGGGTAGCTTTGTTCGGAGTAGAGGCACTATGCATAATACTTCGTGCAACTACAGTTCTTATTTAACGACAGCATCTTGTGTGACTTATTGCGTTAATTACACTGAGCAGTACGATTATAAACACTTGAACCCATTTTGTTAACTGCTGAGATACAGCAGGCCCGTCATTCTCTGCCTGAAGTGCACATGCATCCAGGTAGAAGGGTATTCCATTTCGTTAAAAACTGAGCAGCTGCTTATGTTACAGAAATAAATATTTACATTCGAAGGTATTGGATTAATAATGCTGGAAAAGACTCATTTTCCGCTCCAAAGCGGTGTTTTACCTGCTCCAAAAGTTGGACTTAATTTGCTTCGATCAATGACATCACTGAAAGTGGGAGTGAACCCGGAGATGCAAAGGTGTTGTTTTCTTTATTGTGAACAAGGGTACAGATACGGTGACGGTGCGGCAAAAATGCCTGGACATCATCTGGCTTTTGAACAGTGGTTTCATCTTGTCTGTTGTCCACCGGCACTGCAGTGTCACCACTCCCTTGCACTGGTGGCTCAGGTTCCTCATCTCCAGTCATTTCCAAGAGGAGTGATGCCGGTGACTGATTTTCCGCAGCAAAATAGAGGGCAATGCAGTGAAATTTTAAAAAAAATTCTTACCCAGCGGAACACTATTGCAAATAAGCGATGAAATCTCGCAATGAGGAAATCACTTCCGGTACAACATACTTCTCGTCCTGTGTGGAGCTGGTGTGAAAATTTAGGTTGCGCATAACGCATTAAGCTGATATTGAGTTTGACAAACATTGAGAAAAGCAAGTGAGAATGAACAATGTCTACGCACTTGCTCGTCCCCCTTTCTCACGGCGCTTCAAAAACCATAAATTTAGATTGAGTGCTTTCGACTCTCTGAACACTGCTACGAACAGGCACCACGAAATGGGAAGCAAAACGTAATGCTCACATAACCACAGCCATGAGAATGCAGCCAGCACTACAACACTGAAAAAGATTTATGAGAACACAACGTTAGCAGTTTTTCGAAAGAATAGAACATCAACATGACATCACACATGGCCAAATTCTCTGGCGTCACTATGTTGTCCTATTACATCACGTCACATTACGAATTCATCAAATAACATCGTCCATTTACATTGCCTCTGTGATCGGTGCACCAATCACGAAGGCAATGCAACGCAATAACAGAGTCCTATCACCAAGTGCAGCAGAGAAAGGCCGGCGTTATAGTTGGTGAAAATTCTTCCGTTTCAGACCTAGCAATGCAAAGTATGAGTTAGCTCAGATGAGCTCACGCAGTATGGACGCTTACCCCCCTATTCAGAAGCGCTTGAACTTAGACACCGCTTTCAAGCAGCACAAACGCGTTTCAAACGCGCTGCCCTGGGACATAGCGTTCAGCCCGTTGCCTTGTGGCAAGTCAAACTAAGGAGCGTTTCTGAATAGGCGGGAGAGTGGCTGCGGTTAAAAGCTAAATTGTTACTATTGTACATGAAATCGCTTACTTGCGAAGGTATGCGG
Source organism: Rhipicephalus sanguineus (assembly GCF_013339695.2). Lineage (NCBI taxonomy): Eukaryota > Metazoa > Arthropoda > Arachnida > Ixodida > Ixodidae > Rhipicephalus > Rhipicephalus sanguineus. The sequence goes on along the minus strand of NC_051176.1, from coordinate 205,707,419 downwards.
AGTCCTGTTGACGGAAGCACCAAAGAAGCAGCTCGAGACGCTCCTTTATGGCCCGAAGTGTCAGCTCTCGATGTATCGCTGCAACGACGCTTCGTAGAACGTCATCCCACATGCGCGGACATTCAAAGGGATTGGCCGCGGCGACTTCTCGGAGAAGCCACAGATCCTCGTGTATCCTGAAGTGCCGTCATGTTTTGCGTGTTGGCCGAATAACCGCTGTTTTCCGAGCAGCGCGGACTCGCGGCACAAGAGGCTGCCATTTTGGTTGTTTCTCCTCGTGTCACGTGATCCCTCGCTCGACGGTCCGGTCACACGCTCAGCGCCTGACCGTCTGGCGCATGCGCAGTGACGCCATCACCGACTGGCTGAGCGGAGCGGGAGGCGAAATACGGTCAGCTAAAAGCGCCTAATATGGGGTGTCCCCGATGTAAAGAGTGTTGACGACGACTTAACGAATTGTGGGTTTAACTTTTGAAGTTTCCTGTCCTGTATATTAGGCGCTTTAGCTGACCGTATTTCGCCTTCTGCTCCGCTCAGCCAGTCGGTGGTGGCGCTACTGCGCAGGCGCCAGACGGTCAGGCGCTGAGCGTGTGACCGGACCGTCGCCGTCAGCCTGGGCTGTAGCGAGCGAGGGATCACGTGACACGAGGAGAAACAACCAAAATGGCAGCCTCTTGTGCCGTGAGTCCGCGCTGCTCGGAAAACATAGCGGTTGTTCGGCCAACACGCAAGACCCGAAGACACTTCAGAATACACGAGGATCTGTGCCTTCTCCGAGAAGTCGTCGCAGCCAATCACTTTGAAAATCCGCGCATGTGGGATGACCTTCTACGAAACGTCATTGCAGCGATACATCGAGAGCTGACACTTCGGGCCATAAAGGAGCGTCTCGAGCTGCTGCTTTGGTACTTCCGTCAACAGGACTCCGCAGACTTTCGCAAGTAAGCGATTTCATGTACAATAGTAACAATTTAGTGTTTTTAACAGCAGCCACTCTCCCACCTATTCAGAAACGCTCTTTAGTTTAACTTGCCACAAGGCAACGCGCTGAACGCGCTGCCCCAGGGCGGCGCGTTTTAAACGCGTTTGTGCTGCCTTGAAAGCGGTGTCTAAGTTCAAACGCTTCTGAATACGGGCGTAAGCGTCCATAGTGCGTGAACTCATCTAACTCATACTTTGCATTGCTAGGTCTGGGACGGAAGAATTTTCACTGACTATAACGCCGGCCTTTCTCTGCTGCACTTGGTGATAGGTCTCCATTATTGCGTTCCATTGCCTCCGTGACTGGTGCACCGATCGCGGAGGCAATACAAATGGATATGTTATTTGATGAATTCGTAATGTGACGCGATGTTATAGGACAACATAGTGACGCCAAAGAATTTGGCGATCTGTGATGTCATGTTGATGTTCTATTCTTCCGAAAAACTGCTAACGTTGTGTTGTTCTCATAAATGTTTTTTGGTGTTGTAGTGCTGACGGCATGCTCATGGTTGTGCGCTGTTATGCGAGCATTACGTTTTGCTTCGCATTTCGTGGTGCCTGTTCGTAACTGTGTTCAGACAGTCGAAAGCACTCTTAATCTAAATTTATGGTTTTTGAAGCGCCGTGAGAAAGGGGGACGAGCAAGTGCGTAGACATTGTTCATTCTCACTTGCTTTTCTCAATGTTCGTCAAACTCAATACCAGCTGAATGGGTTATGCGCAACCTAAATTTTCAGAGCAGCTGCACACAGGACGAGAAGTATGCTGTACCGGAAGCGATTTCCTCATTGCGAGATTTCATCGCTTATTTACAATAGTCTTCCGCTGGGTAAGAACTTTTTTTTTATTTCACCGCATTGTCCTCTATTTTGCTGCAGAAAATCAGTCACCGGCATCACTCCTCTTGGGAATGATTGGAGATGAGGAACCTTAGCCACCAGTCCAAGGGAGTGGTGACACTGCAGTGCAGGTGGACAACAGACAAGATAAAACCACTGTGCAAGAGCCAGATGATGTCCAGGCATTTGTGCCGCACCGTCACTGTATCTGTACCCTTGTTCACAATAAAGAAAACAACACCTTTGCATCTCCGGGTTCACTCCCACTCTCAGTGATGTCATTGATCGAAGCAATTTTAGTCCAACTTCTCGAGCAGATAAAACTCCACTTTGTAGCAGAAAATCAGCCTTTTCCAGCATTAGCAATCCAATATTTTCGAATGCAAATATTTATTTCTGTAACATAAACAGCTGCTCAGTTTTTAACGAAATGGAATACCCTTCTACCTGAATGCATGTGCACTTCAGGCAGAAAATGCCGAGCCTGCTGTATCTCAGCAGTTAACAAAATGGGTTCAACTGTTTATAATCGTACTGCTCAGTGTAATTAACGCAATAAGTCACACAACAGGCTGTCGTTAAATAAGAACTGTGGTTGCACGAAGTATTATGCATAGTGCCTCTACTCCGAACAAAGCTACCCTTTGGGCTGTGTGGATTCTACCCGTTATGAGCAATGCAGCCTTCAGTCTACGAGTACTCGCTATACACAAAGGATACAGGAGAACGCAGCGGAACTTAGGCGAGCACAATGTATACCTAACAGCATGAAGACACCATGCACATAAAATTGGATAATTTTAGCTTAGATTGCAGTCCAGCGCCAAGCCAAGGTGAGAAAAAAAATAAAAAGGCTGATGCGTCAAGCACCACCGTAACGCGAGAATAAATCAATTCACACTGTTTTAAAACAGAATTTCCTTTCTTGCTGCAAAACAAGTACAATTTTTATTTTCATTTTCAACGTACTTTTGACTTTCATGCACAGGTGGCGTCGCGCTTGCCTTGACCGAAAGACGCTGAGCTAAAACCAACAACACGCGTTGCGCTCCGGTAACGTTGAGCGTTTGAGCGGAACGGGGAACGGACCGAAGAATCGGTCAGCTAAAAGCGCCTATTTACAGCGAGCCCCGCTCTTCTAGGTACTAAAGTTGCCTTCACTTCCGTGTTACTGTAGCGTGTTACGCATATGGCGATAGTGCATTTTGCATTGCGAAGCTTTGCGAACAGAAACATTTAAATGTGCCAAATGTAATTTTTGAAACCCGGAAATTACCCTTCTTTTTCTATACATAATCCCCTGCTGAGCTATAAAATAAAACCAGAACTCAGACGAGGGGCTATCATGTGCGCTTCTTCTCTTTACGTCGAACGCGCCTGCTTCGTGGAAGGCGCCTTTCATCGCTAAGTTTTCTCAGCACATAAGCATTGCATCGCCGTCGCTGCTTGTGCCAGACAGCCCTTGCGCCATCGCGAAGGTTCGTCGAAATTCGGCGGATTTCTCTTAAACTGTTCGAGCACATCGTTCAAATAAGGTCGCTATAGTCGCGTATCATTTAACAAAAAGAAACATGCACATATGGTTTCCTTCTTCGAACAAGTGCCCTTCACTTGCTTTTAATCTCTTTTCTTCCTTTTCAATTTTTTTTTCGCAGAACTTCGAATAAAATTTTGCCGCTCTTCTAAACGTAAGTTCTTTAATAATAATTGTTAATTGTTAGGCTTTTACGTCCCAAAGCCACGATATGATCATGAGGGACGCCGTTGTGGAGGGCTCTCGATATTTTGACTACATGGGGTTCTTTAACGTGGGCCTAAACGTACACGGGCCTCTAGCATTTCGCCTCCATCGAAATGCGGCCGCCGCAGCCGGGATTCAATCCCGCGACCTTCGGGACAGCATTCGAGCACCACAACCACGAGACCACTACGGCGGGTCGTGCGTTCTTTTTTAAGTTCATTTTTGAATTGCGTTTATTTAAACCTTTCGTACCACTATATGCAAAAAATGTATATGTATATATCGAAGGTCTGTCCTGTTAGCTCCATTTTGTGCTTCCTTCGTGCTGCACCTTTCGTATGTGCAATTAAACTGCGCATTCAAAAATATTCTCAGAGACCACACTTCAAGAAAAACAAAATAGAGTATGTGTGACTCATTTCGGGTAGTCCTGATTTGCACGTATATGACTCTCTTTAAAAAGGCAAGTCAACTCTCCTGTGGGTCACGCGACTCTCAAAAGGGAGTATAATGACCCCCAAAGAGAGTCACCGTGCGTCTTTGAAGAGAGTCATATACGGGGCAAGCCAGAACTCTCCAAAAAAAGTCAAAAGACTTTTTTTCTTAGAGTGCACAGAAAACAAAAACATCTGGTGTCGACGCTCTAGATTATTTCTGTTTCCAACAACAATATCTTCTCTTTCAAACTTTTACACCACATCGCTCACGGTTGCACTCATAATTAAGCAATAATAATATCTGGGGTTTAACGTCCCAAAACCACGATATGATTATGAGAGACGCCGTAGTGGAGGGCTCCGGAAATTTCGACCACCTGGGGTTCTTTAACGTGCACCTAAATCTAAGTACACGGGCCTCAAACATTTTCGCCTCCATCGAAAATGCAGCCGCCGCGGCCGGGATTCGATGCCGCGACCTTCGGGTCAGCAGCCGAGCGCCATAACCACTAGACCACCGTGGCGGGGCTCATAATTAAGCAGATGAAACCTCGCGAAGTGCTGACACATTTGATAAAAACACCTTGTAATGTCGAGAATTAGTAAAACAGCATTATTCGTGGCACGCACAAATGAGCAATTGACGCGTGGGTTCAAGACAGAAAAAGTCCATATATCTATATAACGCACTTACGAGTAACACCATGCACGGGTATTGTTGAGAGAGTTGTATAAATAATAAGGGAAGTACAGGGAGGTTAACCAGACGCCAGTCCGACTTGCTAAGCTACACTGGGACGAGAGATAAAAACACGGAAGGGGAGACAGAAGGGAAGAGAACGAGAGCAACACTTGCACTTTGAGGCTTACAGTAAGTCTGCAGGCGGTCGCAAAGGCCTGTCGACGTAGTAGCGTAGAAACGCCTTCGTCTTTCTGTGCACCAAAGGCGCTCAGGGCCATGGTTCAAGAATGGTTGCTTCCAAAGAAGGTCATGAGTCAAGCCCTTTTTCTGCCGTCTAGAGAAACAGTGCTGTGCGTCACTGCGGTTAGTTGTTTCTTAGGTCCCGCAGGAGTCGTACGTATCGGCATGGCAGCCATTACAATGGGGAACGACTATGATTTCATGAATACGATCCACATCACAGGTGGCATAACAATTTCGTACTATAGCGTAGACTTGCCTTATACCTTGGCGCCTATTCAATGGCTATAATAAACCACCGATTATCGACCCTGTACGCATTTCATGGCTCGCCGAGCTCCTTTATTTTCTTTTTCAATGTTGGCTAGAATATCGGCTACCGTTCTGCAAATTCACACCGCTGTCCTCGTTTCCTCTCTCTTAATGTCAAGGCTAACATTTTTTATCCATCGCTTGTTGCGGGTGACATCCGGGTGACATCTGTGCAGGGGATACGAGCAGAACAAGGAGAACGAGGACAAGCCGAAAGACAACCCGCACCCAAAGACCGAAACACAAGCCGCCGCAGCCGCGGCTCCAGTTTGGACAGCACCGACCGGAAGCTCATTCTTTCCAAAGATCTCTCCGACCGGAAGTAGCGCCTTTTCGAAGGGCCTGCTGACCAGTACGAGCGCTCTTCCGAGGACCGGCCCGAGCCTGAAGGGACCGCTCAGTGACCTGGGGAACATCCCGAGGCCTTTCGTGCCCTTTCAGGTGACATGCGAATAACGGTATGGGGACGCCGGGAAAATCGCATGCTTGCCTCTTCGTGCCAATCTATGGCGGCCATTCTTTTAATTTCACTTCACACGTAAGCGTGTGTGATAGCAGGCACCCAAATCTCAATAGAGAATTTCACTCGTGTCCCTTTTTTGTCAGTACAGTAAATACTTTTCCTCTGTGTCTCCCCCTTTTCAGCTAACATTTATTTTCCCTCACACTCTTAATCAGGTCCTGGTTAACTGCTGGCTATATCCAGGAAACCAGACGAAAAATGTCATTTTTCCTGACTATATCTAGCACTTTAAGCGGGACCTGATTAAGAGTGCAGCGTAGTGTCCCCAACAAACGACATTTCTCGTTAACATCCATGCCTGCGATTTCTTTTTTCTTCTAATCGTCGTCTACACTTTGCTTGCTACCTCTTTTGTGCACAGAAAATTTAACCTAAACTGGCATGCGTATTGTCACATGTTAATGCGGCATAGCTGAAACTCTCGAATACGAGAACGAGCGAAGTGTGTGTCTGTGTGCATGTTTTGTTGTTGTCGAAATACGTATATAATTTTAATTCTTCTTTATTTATACCGCGTTGCTACCCTGCTCCCTGAAATATTTTAGCTTATTGCTCACTTCAACATGTTATCACACACCATTTCACAAAGTTGTTGCACGAGTGAGCGACAGTCCACAAAAAGTATCACCTTGAGGAAGTCATCACAGTGCAATATTAAACAGACTCAAAGCGGGAAACAGTACCGGTCTCGAAACTGTCTCCCACTTTGGGTTTGTTTAACTTTGCGCTTCGATGACTTCCCTAAAGTACTAACAAATTAACCCAGAAACAAGTTATTTTTAAAAATAGTATCTCCGTTTGAAATAGTGTCATCTTTTCCAAATGCCTACTTACTTATTCAGCTTTGAAGGCATACTCGTCTTACCTCAGTGATTCTAGTTCTTCGATGAAAGCACTGGTTTTGTGCGCTTTTTTATTAACCTTTTAAAACTTGTTTTTTATTCACTTATTGTGGTTGTGAATTCAAGGAATACACCTACGTTCACTTGAGCTGAAAGCTAACTATCGGCACAGATCTTCAAGAAATAGTGATTACTTAATTAGATCCATTAGTATAACCAGATTTCATAGTCATGAAACATAAGATTGTCTCGGTATTGACTGTCGTCACTTGTAGTGTGCACGTACTTCACAGGAGTACGGCCACTAGCGTGGGTTCGGACTTAGCGAGCCACAGGGCCGCGTTTGCCGTCGCCTCGCGTGAACTAGCGCGCCGCTGCACACGTACGTTCGAGCGCAAAGGCGCTGAGCGCAACGCGGCAAATACACAGTACTGCTCTCGAGATCCGCAACAGTTTATTGCCTGCGGCAACACCACAAAACGCCGTACAATGCCCGCTCCCAAAGGCGGCGGGAGAAGCAAAAACAGGCTTCACCACGCCACGGGCGAAAATACAACACAAAGGGTGCCGCTAGCACGTCTCCGCGGGCAACGGGCTCACGGCGACACGCCGCTGAGAGAAAACAGGTCCCTCGCGACTATGCTGCGTACTCTTACGATCCGCGACCACAGGGCCCAATCGCTCGAGTGAGGGCAAACTCCGCTTAGGCACTCGAAAATTCTCTGCGTCCGTGTACTCCACCCTCTGGAACTTCAATAGCAAAACGAACAAAAATAAAGTGTTCTACTACTGCTAGAACGATTTGTAACATGTAATGTCGATCAGACAGTTGCAATAGCAAGTATAATATTCGCGAAGGCGGCTACGAATTGACAACGCGTGCTAACAAACTTCAGAGCTTTGTGAAATATATTTTAAATGTAATTACAGTTACAGAATCAAAGTGCGAGCCAGACTAACATTTCATAAACATGTCCTTGTTGGCTTGGCTTGATTGCATCGAAGGCATAGGTACGTTATAGAGAGAAATATTTATTTCAAAGAACCAAGCAGATAGCAGTAAGATTACCTTCTTATTCAGAACCTGTATTCGTTAGGCAGTCCGGAAGCTCTATCAATTTGTAATAATCAGCCCTCTCTAACTATGATAGAAATTTTAAGAAAATTGGCAGGTGGACGAAAAATATGAACAAAATGCTTTGTGAATCCAGCACCACCTGTAGCCTGAAGTTCGGCTGTTTGCCCTAGAAGAGAAACTTGGGCTAGTTGGTGGTTCGTCATTGTGAAGGAAAAACAGCGCTAAAAACGGACGAGGACATAAGGAAGACATGACATAGGCACTGTGTCGACACAGCGCCTGTGTCCTGTCTTCCTTATGTCCTCGTCCGTTTTTAGTGCTGTTTTTCCTTCACAATGATCGGCTGTTTGATTATGGAAAACGAAATAATGCTTTGGTCAGATATAGGAAATCAGAGCTGAAACTCGCATCATACTGACTCCCGTACGCGAGGTATCCTGTGCCGCGTACTTCGAATGAGTTTGGGGGGGGGGGGGGGGGGAATACGGGGTGTGCAACTTCCGGACGAAGGATGGCCAAAAAATCTGACAGCCCATTGAGTTACCTCACGCGAGTAAATGCAGACACGGCAAACAATGTCTGTAGCTCTATACATGCATAAGTATGGACGCATATTTTCATACAGTGTTTTGCCGTCAGGCAGCTACTGTATTGCGAAACAGACAAAAGGGCTGCACGCACTTTTTAACGCATGTACTGTGCGCGTGGCACTTCAAATACCAAACCAAATATTTATTTATTCCCTCGAAACTTCTCATTCTTATTTGCTATCTCCTGACATCGTACAAAGAATAAGGCGGTTGAAAACGTTCTGACAAGCCTCAAGAAGTCCAGTGATTCGGTAAATGAACAATCGGCTTCAAGAAGCAAACAAGGGCGGCTTCAATGGAAGAGCGTCGTGTGCCGCAAACATCATATTGAATGCATGGCCAACTCACTACGAAAAGAATCGGGACAGTTTGTACTGCTGCTTATCACGCATACAGCGATTTGTTTTTTGCCATAAGAAATAGCTACAAAATCCACCTTAACTTTACTCCAACAAAGGCAGCGTAAGTCAATATTCAAAAGTGCGTTGCTACAGAATGTAAAAAAAAGACTGTCAATGAAATTCAATATGAATTGAAATATGCCAGCTACCGTTAGAATTGTGCATCTCTAAATGGCTATGATTTACTTCGATATTGTTATTTACAGAACACTGTCACATTTTTCGAGCAAACGGATAGGCCTGTTCGGAAACTTTATTGGTGTGTTTCTGCCGCGACATTGCCGACCGCAAGTGACACCAACATCTCAAACTTATGTTATGTAAGCGAGTTTTATTTTATTCAGCGTTGTTTTTCCGCAGTTAAATACATTGATCCAACATTCATTAAATATTATATACAGTTTGTACAAAACAGATGTTTGCCTCTGACCACTGTTCTGGGTAGCCCGCCACTCAAGCCAAAGATCGGCGTGACAGTGACAATGATTGCTGAGATGATAGCCGATAGCGGTCGGTAGCACCTATGTAACAAATATTATGCGAACACTGGTGCAGATCCGCATGATCCTGTGATCCTGAGTCACCTGAGTTCATTTCTTCGGTTCCAGCGCTGGTGGCTCCTCTGAATTCCCAGTTCACTGGGTGGATATACAGTATGGTCTGCATCAATGAGCATTGGAGACAGTAAAATGTCAGCAACCTTTAGAAATTTCTGCACACGAGTAAAGGAAGTCACATGAGGTAACAAAAGAAACTGTGAGACCAGTGCTGGGCAGTATCGAAGATACATGTATCTTTGATACTATCTTAGATACTCTTTGTGTATCTTGTATCTGTATCGCGATACGTCTCGCAAGACGTGTATCAGTATCTGTATTTCCGCTACATTGAAGAATGTATCGTGGACCTTAAGATACAAGACACTGCGATCGCAACCCAGCGGTGCGAAACAATAAACGTTGGTTCAACTCCCCTTCTCAAGCTGGTACTGCTCCCACTGAGCGACCAAATTAAAACTAAAGAAAATTAAATTAATTATCTTTCCGCCAGAGTTTTCCAGCGAGGGCAGGTGATGAGCTCTGAGCGTCACTATTGAGGGAGCAGAGTCACGTGCTGGCGCTCGCGTCGTCTCGACAAACGCGCGAACGTCTACGCCCAGACGACATTTTCTTTTCACAGTTTCCTTTTTTTTTTCTTTTTAGTTGTGTCAGTGCTACGTCACTTGGCTCTTAGCTACTATCCTGTGCCGCGTACTTCAATGCGTGCGGTGTCTTTTGCACAAATTCTGATGCCGCTGTGGTGTCGTTATCGAAGTTTCTCATGCGTTGTGCGTCGTTACGAAGTCTGAGGAATGCAAGAAAAGGGGTTGTTTTGCGTCTCGTGGCTTTCACGCATCGGCGACTTGAAGGACTTCGTCGATGCAAGTTTGACTTGCATGCAATGAGATTGACTTATATGCAAATAAGATTCTAACAGCTATAGCACCACCGGTACCGATGCTGGATTTAACAGAACAAGCATTCACTTAACAGAATCTTGGCGTACGTCTCCTTTTCTTTTATTGAACGAGTTTTCAAAATCATAGTTGGATTGCTAGCAGAAGTTCTTTCCAAGCTGTCCTTTTCCATACCATACATTACCTATGTCTCTGTATTGCTTTTTTCGGGTCTTCTTACGACAATATGTCATTAACGTGCTGGCAACGTAAGCTCTGCTTTATCCTTACTTTTAGCCGTCTGCATTATTTCTGCTACTGTTTACAGACTTATATTCTACTTAAGTTTACTGTTATGTCAATGCGACGTTGAGAACAAATATATAATGATGCGTGCTTGGAGTATACAGTAACAAAAGTTCCGCTTACTCCTTAGTAAAAAAGCGAAATTGAGTTTTCATGATCATAACGTAAATTATTAGAAGCCATATTAAAGATGTTAGCAAAGGGATTGGAGAAACAACGTTATACAAAATGCTCCGTTTCTCTAATGAGCGTCTGAACGAGTCGGTTTACGCTATTTTGCATAGGCACTGAATTTTCTGTGGTCTTACATTAAATGCCTAATTGTCATGGCTATTAGGGGTTACCCGTCGTGGTGGTCTAGTGGTTATGGTGCTTGACTGCTAACCCGTAGGTCGCGACGGCCGCAATTCGATGCCCGTGTGCTTATATCTAAGTTTTATAACACCACGTGGTCGAAATTTCCGGAGACCTCCACTATGGCGTCTATCATGATCGTATCTTAGTTCTGTGGATCGTTAAACTCAACAATTAGTATTAGCTCTTTGGAGTGCTGCCTGTATCGTGTTACTATACTTATTCGGTGTGTTTGATACAGAACCGCTTTTCTATTTTACTTAGTTTTATTGGTTTTTCTTTCTTAGTCTTCTCTACATGTTTTTACTGTTACTAATCACCAGGCAATCGGAGCTTAAGTGGCAATATAGTGTGAATAGCGGCGGTGTCCTGCGGCACTTCATGCAACTATATAACACGCCTGACACGTTTTCTGGGCTGCAGATGTTCTCTCATAAAAGAACATTGCCAGAAGATCGCGCATTACTGAGTACATCGCTAACGAACGGTATACGCCAGCAGAGAAGTAGAATATAAAAGTAATTTCAGCGTTATGCGACGCATCTTCGTAAACAAGATGCGTCGCAAAGAATGTTGCTACCAGCATTCTCGCTGATGCACACCTGTCCGGTGATCGGGTATTGCGAAAACCGTGATATGTTTATGGGCAAGGTAGAACTTATTAACAACGGTATTTGCACGATTGTGCGGAGGCTTCTTATTGAAGATGGCAGCCCGCTAGCTCGTCCGCAAGCAGAGCATCGACTCCACCCAATTACAAAAGCGGCAAGCAAAAACCGCTATCAGTGAGGTCTGTAAAGAGTTGTCACGGTAAGCAGCTAAAGCAACCCCAATAAGTTGTTTCGGAACAACAGTAGTATACCTTCAGCAAGAAATACAAAACTTTGGAGATACTAACAGACATTTCATTCAAATGAAACAAAATTGGTCTCAGTTAATTAACTTTCAAGCGAATATTTTTGTGCATCGGCGTTTAGTGTTACATTACCACATATATAGAGATATATAATAACAAATTTCCGAATGTGTCGAAGTATCTTAAGATACAATTGGAATGTATCGTATCGGATACAATCGGCGTTGTGGTATCTTGTATCTGTATCTCAAATACTTCTTGCCTGAGTATCTTGTATCGTATCGCGATACAATTTCAAAGTATCTTTACCCAGCCCTGTAGACTGAGACAGCATATTTCCGTATACCAGTGAAATTACACGGTGTATGAAAACATTACATGTGGCATTTTTTTTTAATTGATGGTAGGCTCAGCCACAAACAATTAGTAGGAGCCTTAAATTTTTGTTGCAGGATTGGTACCAGAGCAGTTGGCTTTCACCACTGCGCTTACATGCGCACGTTTATTTTGGACAAGCGAGGGGCGCTTCCTGACGACATACGTCTGCTAATCATCTAACCGTTCTACTTTTCTATGGGCGCACAATGCAGGACAAGAGTCCCGACACCATGCGCGAGGTGAAGAGCTCGGTGGAGCATATCAAGGATCCCCTCACGGGCATCACTAAGGAAGTCCGCACTACAATCGAGAAGGAGTCCCAGGAGACGCCTTCATCGCTCTACCGGGTAAATTCTTCTTCATTTTCGTTCTTACCAACCGCAACGAGCTTACACCCCAATGACGAACAGTTGTCACAAACAGACACGCTTAAAAGCAACGCACCTTCATCTTGTACGCTAGTGCAGACCTGTGAAACACACTTTTCTTCCTATCGTGACCAGCATTCGACCAAATTCAAAGCAGAAGTCAAAGCGCAAGGCGATGCAGTGGCAAAGTAATAGTAATCAAGTTGTTTATGAGAGCTAACACCTTCGCTGTTTCGGTGCAAAATGATGTCACGTAAATTGCTCTTATTGGTGTCGTGCTAACGTGGATATAATTCTGCTAGCACGGTGAAAGTACGAGCGGTTATCCTTGCCAAATAACAATAACAAATGGTGATGTTGTCAAATGCCAAAAACCAATATGGGGACAGTTTTTCAAGCTAAGTCAGAACCCAGAACCGTTTTGCTGTCAGCGAGTGCAGGGGTCCTATGCAGGATGGCCCGAGCTTCTCGGGCACACGAGTTTGCTCCGAGCTCGCATTACGGCGGTCATGACAGGAAGACAGTGCGGAGCACGCGATAGCAGCGTTGATAAAAACGTGACCGCGTATCTGCGTGCTTCGCTGGGGGGGGATCGGAGATCTCTGTTCGTTCCGCGTTCGTTCTGGCGGTGTTACGTCACAAAAGTGGGCGGTCCGCAGCTCTCTTCCGCCGAGAGGAAGAGGACAGCCAATCGTCAAGCGGTGAGCGGCGAGCTTCCCGGAAGTAGACGCGCATCGTTTGTCCTCGGCAAGGGGACAGTATATTTCAAAACGAAGTGTTTCTCGCCTTCTAATAAATACAGTTGTGATATGAAAAGATATTGTTTTTCTTTTCAAGCTCAAACAGTTTCTGAAACAGCAGTAGGTTTGAGCGCTGATATTTATTGGTTTTAGTTTTTCTAACGTGCTCGCTATGTGAAGTCGCGCACGCGAAAAGAAAAAAGTAGCGGTTGGCGCAGTTTTTCAAGATGTCGTCCCACCGGAATGTCTGGCTTGGCTCCCGGGTGTCGAATCGTCAAAAGGAGCTTCTGCTGGCTTTTATAAAAGAGCACCCACAGATACCTGCGCCGTCGTGCCCACTGGGGCCGTCGTTCACGAGTGAGGACCGGGACGACACGTGGCAGTAGCTGGTAGCGCTTTTGAACTAAGTCCCTGCGCGTAAGACCACAGCCCAGTGGCAGGCCCGTTCATTTTGTTCGCACTGTTCGTTACGAGAACAGAAAGCGACGCCGCACTCGCTCATGTCTTCAAACGCATCTCGCACCTCCAACCGCAAGAGCAGCACACGTCGCAGGCGCCATTTTCTCAAAATCAGCTGTTGCGGCAGCCGCAACCGCCACATCATGCCGTGCGAAGCCGTTTGTTCGCTCGAGAGAACGCGTGCGAACGGTCTCGCGCTCCGTTCGTTTGTAGCAGACGACATGCTCGTTATGACGCGGTATGACGTCACTAAAAAATAAAAGATCAAGCAAAAAGAAAAATGACTACGCCCCTCAGAGACGTGGTTTTTTCCGGCTTCGGCCAATCGCGTACGCCGCCAGAATGGGTATAGAACGAACGGCGCAGAACAGAGATCTCTGATCACCCCACTCGTTATGCCGCGATATGACGTCACCAAAAAAGAAAAGATCAAGCAAAAAAAAGAAATGGCGACACCCCCCCGGCCTTGAGTGCCATCTCCCGCTTCAGCCAATCAGCGCGCTTGTTCTTCCCCAGGAGAATGAACAAGCGGAACGAACAGATCTCCGATCGCCTCCCTGCAGATGTCGTCGAAAGACGATAGTCTTCTGCCATTTATGCTTTGCCTTGCCTCAGACAGCGCCTCCTCTATGTTGAATCGGCCACATCTAGCTGGCATTGATAAAATAGAGGAGGCGCTGCGTGAGATATAGACGCCATCGGGCAGTGGCGTCGGGAAACATGAGCTCGTGCAGAACCGAGGGCTACTGCCAGGTGGCAACACCATATCGTCGGCAGAGGGCTTTTTCGTGCATAGCGTCGCATTTTCAGCGTAGCCTAACAAACACTAGGGTCTTTAGAATTACCTATGTATTTTCTAGTAAAGGCACATACCACCTAATACTTACGTATTGATGTTGCGCCTCAGATATGCGTAATACTTGCTTTTTGATCGACAATGTTCACAAGTATGAACGCAGCTATCCGTTCAAGATGGCTGGGCGTTCAGCAACTACTTAAACTTTGGCCGGGTGGCTCAATCATGTGACAGACAGACAGACAGACAGAAAAACAGAAAAACCAAAATTTTTGCGTTCAAGTATCCCAAGAAAGACTATCGTCGTTAAAACGGCTACAAGAACGAGCATGGCGTTACAAACGCGTGTGCGGCATTTGCGGCGGTTTTCAAAGGAGCACCGCGTGCGAAAGCGTCAGCGCCGCCACTCAGTCAACATTCTGACAGTGCAGCGACATCAGCGGGATTGTCGCGCAATCTTTTTGCCAATTGATCATCGCGCCTCCCACGGGCGTGTTCGTGGGCGTTTGTCCTTTTTTGGAAAATTCTGTCGTTCCACCTGGAGCATAGAAATTTCTACTCTCGAAGGCAACAAGGGCGCACACGCAGCCCTCTGGTGCAGCTCGTTTCGCTTCTCTAGAATATTACACATAAATAAATGGACAGGTTACTGCTATACTTACATTACACGTCTGAAAATATTTCTGTAGTAAGGAATCGGTAGAAACAATGTCTCCACAAACAAGTAAATAGTAACATTTATAGCCGCAAATCCCACCAGGGGCGCTTGCTTCACGGCTGTGAGTGGTACGTCGTGAGCGCGGTGAAATTGAATGCGAGACATCGTAGCCACTTGATGATATAACCTTTAGTTCTTCGTGCGTGTGTGCATAGTTTGTGCGATTAAGCTCATAGACGAGTCGTGTCGCTCGCTGGCGTTGCGGCGTGAGCACTGCTCCTCGGCAAGAGCAAATGCGGTGGGCGGACCCGATCTTCGCCGTGGGCGTCTGTCAATCAAATTGATCGACGCGCGAACTCGGGAACAAACTCGTTGATTCTGAAAAGGCCCCAGTTCAACTCGAGACTGTCATAGTGCCGGTGTGCCTGTCATGTGTTTCATGCGGTGGACGATACTGAGCAGCTTCTTTGCATATAAAATAATTTGATCAGCTTGCACTACTTGTGCAAGGCTGGGGCCATCGGAGGAGCTTGTGATCACCTAGCTTCTTCCAGCTTTTTACGTGGCTCGTCTACTAAGTATGCTTGGTCTGCTTCGGAGTAATGACTGTGTCAGTTCGGTCTCAATATTGGTGCTGTTGATTCGGTAGGTCTTAACATGATATTGAATAGTCCTGTCTTAATTGTTAATGTATTAATTACCACGACATTAATTACTCACGTTTAATTCGCAGGGTCCTGAACAGTAAAGAGTTAATTAGCATAATCCTAATGAGCACTATCCTAATTAACACGATATCTGTGAGTAACGTCTTGATTATCTTGGTTTTAATGACACGCTCCTAATTAGTATCGTGTTAATTAGCGCGCTCTTAATTAGCTTGTTCTTAGCTTTACACGGCTTCATTAGCATGATCTTAGTAAGACGTGGCTTAATTAGCTCGCCTTTAGCATGATTTGGCTTAACCAGCTTCGTTATAGCATGTCCTGACTTAGCTAGCATGTCCTGACTTAACATACCGCCCAGCCAATTAGCTAATAAGCCGGGCGCACGTGCTTGGGGAGTGAGCAAACGATGAAGAAGAGGACGAAGAGGGCGCGCGCCGGCCGAGCAACGCGCTAGAATGTGCAGGCCGACCATGGTGATTATAGACGTGGCCTCGGCGATTAGCTCTAGCCGCGGCATTGTAAGGTGCTCGGTCGGAACTAATCTCAGAGGCCACGGTGCTGATTCTTCTAAAGGATACTTAGTGCAGACATTAAACGCTTGAAAATGAATTCAAACGGCCCGCGCGCACAAAAAAAATATAGTAAGTAGAACTTTCTGCCCCTTTTCTTGCATGAGTGCACTTCTGCACTTAGTGGAACGACAAACAAATGAAAGAAGATGCCTCTAGTTGGAAGACACCACCCAACTTTCTCGACCGCCATTGACGTGACGCCGCGTTCCATCGTAACCAATGGAATGGAGCGCGCGCTGAGGGATGGATTTCACGTTCTCGTACTGTTAGCTCGTTCAAAAGGGAGTGTCGCCAGAGCTAGGAAAGATCCCGAGTTTCGCCAAACTCGGGCCACTCTGCATAGCACCCCAGGCATGTACATCGATTTTTGTTACTTTAGCTCGTCACGTGTACAAAACAGGCCCGCGACCTTCACATTGGACAGTCAATAAGAGGAGGATGGGTTGCGCGCAGTACGTGAGAAAGGTTCTCCCGAAGTTGCTAAATTCGCTTACATAAGCCAGGCCACGTGATAACCGCATGTTGCGTAAGAAGTAACGTATAAACAAAATGCCTGAAAAGTATGCGACATACAAGCCAAGACATTACGTGTTCCGCCAGGCGCCCACGCTCTGCAAGCTCAGTCGACTATCGATGGCAAAGCAAAAGCCGGCAGTTGCTGGCACTCAAGCCACAGATAGTGAAAGTGTCCCAGATAACATGCAGTAGCCTTGTATTTTCTTCTCGTGAAAGCGAAGCCTTCTATGTGCGGATGAAAGTTGTTCTTTAGTAGGCGCCTCTTAGAAACATTAGCGTTGTGTTGTCCTTGAACAAACACGCATATTTTTAAACCACACTTGGGATGGTGGAACACAAAGTCATTATAACAATAGTAGGTATTTAGAACACATTAAAAACATCAGATTCAGCCGTTTCCAGCGAGCGACCGTTCTTGTAGCTTCTTTTTTCTGGTCCGAGATTTGAAAATAAAATAAGTATCTCTAACAGGCAGCGAATTAACTGAACGCGTGCTCCATGCCCAACCTGGCGGTTCAGATGACTTGGTGGTTTACCCATTTTATTTTGGCATGGAAAATACTGACACCAGGAGTATGATAAAGCTTAGCCTTATGTGCGGCCTGAGCCAAACTTGAATGAACTCTTACGGCTAGTGTCCGCACGGCGCCACCACACACCCTGGACAACACACATGCGCCCAATAAATCTCTGATGCATGTCCATACTCAGATATTGGAAACTTAAGAATCTGCCACATTGATTCAGAAAGGCCACGGAGTGAAAAACCGCAACATGTCCCATGGAGGTCCTGCTCGGGCCTTCTGATGGATATTGTTGAGACATTAGTGAGACATCCCGTCCTGTCATAGGGCGCGATGTCTGACTAGTGTTCCACACTCGCCGCCTTGACTACGAGTGGCGCTGGTTAATGCTCCCACAGATTACGCGTACAGAAATATCCAACGAAGGGGACGGTGAAGCGCCTACCGTCGTAGCTCAACTGGTAGAGCATCGGACGCGTAAACCAGAGGCTGTGGGTTCGGATCTCACCGACTGAAAGAGTGATATTTCGTGCAATTATTTCATTTCAATTCTGCATCATAATTACTGCAGTACAGTTGAAAACAATTAATGTCCCCTATGCCTCCCTTGACCTAATTGTCTGTTGGATTAATTTGGTTGTTCCCAGGATGAAGGAATTGTCCTGTGCAGCTGTCATCTGGAGTACCTACGTGCGGGGCAGCAAGCCAGACGCTTGTCTGGTTAAGCTCCCTGTCTTTCCCCTCCTTGCCTTTTCTCTCTTTCTTTCTACGACGGATTGCTTCATTTTTTTTTCTGAAATTAGTAGATTGCCAACATTTATTTATTACAGATAAGACGCTGGTACCTGGATGTTACGACAGACAGCTGGTGCATGGCCTCAGCATATCGAAGTCACACTATGGATCAATTTTGTGAAGAGGCCCATACTGGTGACTAGCATCCGTCCAGAGAGATCGCTGGAAGTGCCAAGCGTGTGCCGATACGAGATGCTAAAGTCTGAGGCCACGCACCAGCTGTCCGCGAAACTTTAACAGACAAGAGAAAACATGCTTGCACCGCATCAGATTAAACGTCACCTACACTAATTACTTCAATAGCAAAATTAAGCTGTCGGACTCACCATTGTGCGTTCAATGTAACGTCCCAGAAGACCGGAAACACGTACTGTGTGAATGTAGGCGATACGCATCAGAGAGACGATCTCTGAAGGCGGCCTTGCACCTTCAACGGGACTCGTGCTTAGAACTGAGAGATATTCTGGGTCCATGGCAAAGCAGCACCTGTGCGTTACGCGCCACGAAAGCGCTGCTAACTTTCTTGCGGACCACAAGCCTGAACGAAACTCTGTAAACAGTGTAGTCTATGTGTGTGTGTGTGTTTTGTATGCGTTAAGCGGTTGTCCGTGTATATATCATAGTCATCACCCAGCACCTGGAGTAGCGTGTCAGGCTAACACCTCCATGCAGCTTTTCATTGAAACATTTTTCTCTCTCAGGCTTTAGCACGCCTGTGGCCATTCTAATGTCTAACAGCGCGGAAACAACAAGGACGGAGGAGAGTAACAAACACGACAGACGACCTTCAACTGAAGTTTATTGCACAAAACAGCAAGAATATAAAGAGAGAGAGACGTAAAAAATAAAAATGGCAATTATTTGGCAAAATTAGGATTATTGGCGTTTCGTCAGCACATATACATAGCACGTGTAAGAAGCTCTACCACGATGTGTGATCCTGTTTGTAATTACTCTGTGCAAACTAAAGTGAAGCTAGCGTGGCTGAACTGAAACGCGCTATCACATTTACGGCGGCCTCCGAACAGAGAATACCGAAACAGAGGGCTAATAGGATTCTTGCCCCACCCATGACAGCATGTTCAACTCATAATCCTCTGCCAGCTGGCAAGTCTTGCCGTTTAGTATAGTGATTATGTTCGTTGATGGCTTCAGTTGTAAGAAAGCAGTTATTTCAGAAATGGAAGGAATTCACGTTTTCAAGGACGCAAACTATAGTCAGCAGCGCTTTCGTGGCGCGTAACGCACAGGTCACAGAAGCTATGAAGTCAGGTCATCACGTGGCATTTCAGTGGGTTCCCAGTCATTGCGGAATCAAGGGAAATGAAATGGCAGATGAATTGGCGAAAGCCGTTCATCATTACACACAAACCCGCCTGATTCCTGTATCCCAATGTGACATAAACCGAATTTTACGCAGAACAAAACGTATATTATGCTTATCCACCTGGTTCTCAGAAAGCACAATGGAATCGATCTTGTACGCTGTTGACCCTAACCTCGAGTGCCAATAAGACCCCCAGCTCCCAAGACGTATCGACACACTCAATCATCGCCTAAGACTCGGAAACGCTTACACAAAGCACTTGTTATTTCGGGTTCATCGTGCATCATCGTCAACATATTCGTGCGGCCACGACGACGAGGACGTGCATCATCTGTTGCTCGACTGTCCCAACCACAACACACATAGACAGCGACTCGAACAGAAACTTCACACGCTGGACTCAGAGCGAACGTTTTCGTTAGCGAAAACACTAGGCCCATGGCAGACTAGCTAGGATAAACCGCAAAGCAATGAAAGTGCTCCAACTTTTTTTTTTTTTGAAGACACCAATATTTGCTATGGCTACTGAACCGCGACGGTATATGCGCTCTGTTGAAACGAGAGTTCTTACACTTGTAGGATTATATATATATATATATATATATATATATATATATATATATATATATATATATATATATATATATATATATATATATATATATATATATATATATAGTAACGAAATCATCTGAAAAACATTGAGCACACATATCTGGGGCAGAACTTAGTGTCTAACAACCGTAGTCGAGTCCGGAACAACTTGTCGGAACACCTCAGCCACAATTTTTAGCCATGACGCCCCACTCTAAACTTTCCCCTCCAAATCACTACTGGTTATTTGTGTAGCCTCACAAACGGAACCCTATCTGCTCCCGAAAACCGACCTCCACTATAATCACACGCCTGCAGCTGTGATCGTTCAGTGCGCCGTAGATGTTGAGCACTATTTGAGTTCATTCACAATACACGCCATTATAAAAAGGTACTTATAACCTGTATGAATCTTTAAGCCCTATAAAAAGCTAACCATCGAAATAAATTGAAAAAATCGCGGCTTCTTTTGAGTGTGTCATTGGTCAGTCAACTTGATCACTGAACTTGACCATGGCCCAGATCTTTTCGACGTAGTTTTTCTTCAGCCTATGTACAGCATAAAAACCTACAAAAGTGAAGACCACTAGCCTGTATTACCATCATATTCCAAAAATGGGAGTGTTATCAATGCTAGCACGAAAAGTGCAAGCAACTAGAATGCACTATATAGCTGAACGCAATCTAATACAAAAACACGACATTAAATAGACACTAAAGAGCAAAACGATTTTTCTCGCATTAGTAAAGTAGTCTTCCACGATACCAAAAACACCACGCTTGCTGCAAGAAGACGCTTAATAAGCGAGAAAATGCGCAAAAAGAAAATACAGGTGGCGACGCCACCTTGGAATTTCCGCACCATTTGCCGTGACGTCACATATTTTTAACGGCGCCTGCTTGGGCCTACGTAGTTCCTAATCGGTTAAATTGAAGTACATTGTCCTCTGAGGGGGCCAGAGACTTGACATAGCGAGTTTGTGGAAATTTCGTCGAGCCAGTGGCGCCAAAATACGTTAAATGCTCTTTGAAACCTTTTACGTCACGAATTACAAAGTTCGGCGCGAAATTTAAAAATGAAACTTTGAACTTGGTTTTCTCCTGTAATAATAAACCTATGGTGGTGAAATAAACTACACAAGAGTTCTCCGAGCACACTTTATCAATCTAAACCAATTCATTGTTTCTCTTTAGTGTCCCTTTAATACTGGAAATCGCTCTCAAGACATCCATATTCCAAGAAGGGATATGTTTGGTACTTTGAAAAACAGTGGCCACTGGTCACCTGAACCTCTGAATTAGTTACCAAAGGAACGTAAATGTTCCTTTAGTAAATGCCAATCTACCTTTTAAATTTGTGAGCAAAGAGCACTTCCTGGCTTGCATCGGCTCCGTGGTCAAACCGTCCGCTCCGCGTTCACTTCCAAGGTTTGGAGTGCCGGGATGCTGTTCCGTGCATAATGGAATTCAACCACGTTGCCGGATCCGCTGTCTTGTCACGTCTAATTGGTCTAGACATCTTCTACGGTCTCTCTCATTGCTTCAAAATGCCGACATTAAGGAATTTGACAATGTCGCCGCTTTAGACAATGTCCAGAATAACATTTCTGATGTGGTAAGCGACTGCGCGCATGGAGAACAATTATAATGGCGCACGTGCCAGCGCGAAGCGCATTTCCTGCGTCGCAACAAGCATCATGCATGGACAGATGGATCGCGAGCAAGAATTTGCAAAAGGAAACAGATTTCGCAAGCGGTAATTCGAGAGAACAGTCTCGCACCGATAATCATGCGGCTGCCAAAGATTTCTTGGGCCTCACAGTATATGTGCAAACCGAAATCATGCTGATATTATGCGTGCCGGCGAAAGATAGAGAGAAGAAACGACTTTATTTGAGAAGACAGCTCATGAGAGGCGTCCTTAGTCCAGGATGCCTTAAGCTCGGGCGGCGTCGTGGGCCCTCGCGACGAGCCTTAGCCGATCGTCGAGGTTGGAACTGTTAAGGCTTTCTCCCAAACCTCGTTGGTGTGGCAAGGGCGCGGAGAGAGAAGTATTCGAGGAGGAGAATCTGCTTGGCCGCCGCAGCGCGCGAGGGCGGCGCAGTAGCGTCACAGAGGAAATGCGGTTTTCGCCGCAGCACCACAGATGACGCTTCCGGCATGTTGCCATTTAGTTGCCATCTTTTACATGCTCTTCTATGGACGCGACGCATAAAAATCGCGATACCGCCTCGTACATTGTAAAATTTCTCAGATTTCTGTCTGTAACATCAATCGGTAGATGTGACAGATATTTTAGATGCAACTAATGCCCGAATTATAGGCCACACAGCGCTTGAAACGAACTGCTAGTTGTGGCCTCTGAGCAGACGACGTCTGCCGCATGCATGGGTCACTCGCTCTTCGCTCGCATATTGTGCGCACGCTTGCGTAGGTGGCCTTGGGAGGGAAAGTTCCCAATTCGTGCGAGCAAGATTTCGTGCATTCCTTCGTGATTTGCAGGCTCTCTGTCTCTTTAGCGCGCTCAGTGGCTTTCGCGTTGTGCCGGCGGCGCTGATTTCTGGATCTTTGCGCGCGCTTTTCAAGCCGCAACAAAGGCACGGAGAAAGAAGCATTGCTCCATGAACAAAGAACACTTAGCAGACTTCCACCAGTGTACTCCTTTAAAGGGACTGTCTACCGCTCGGAAAAATTTTTCTGGTTGTGGTGAAAATGAGAAGATCGTTCGTCACATCGGCGGCAACGAGCATGCTTTTGCCCCATAAAAAAGGACATATTTTTAATTTGATGTTGAAAATCGTGAAAGAATGACCGCTAGCGTCAACCAACGGCGATGTGGTTCAATCCACTGCAGGACAAGAAATCCTCGCAGGTAGACTCATTTTGCTTAAAAACAAACATGTATAACTTGAAATTGTATTTTACGCACTTGAGGCACCTTTCGGTTGCGTCAGAGAGTAATGTTTTGCTTCTTTCTTTTTTTTTTTTTTTTTTGCCCACGCATCCAAAAAGGCGCCCGGTGGCGCTGCTTGCGGCGCCGTCTTCGATTTCTTCTGCTTCAACTCATGCGCTATACCATGCGGCTCTCCGCGCTGGTCGTACTGTGCCGCTGCATTGTTGTTAGGATGTCTCACATGTGCTGCGCTGCGAATTCGCGCATATATTGTCTCTTTTTGACGAATCAACTTGGCTTGGATTGCGGCAGCAGTGCTAAAATAAACGCATAGACTGCGATTACAGCAAAACAAGTGTTCTGTAATCGTATAATAAGGCTTTATTTAACCGCTAGCGTGCTGTGAATGACCGTTACATTCAGTACAATAGTGTTCAGCGAAAATAAAGTAATCCTACAGAAATCACATGTGCTTTTGGTTTTAATTTTTATCGACACTACAATCGTCATAGCGTCCACCAACCAGTGTTGTGCGCATGTTTCAAGCCAATGGAAGAAGACCGAACGCAGATCGAAAAATTCAGTTTTAAAAATCTACTCACTTTCCAGAGAAGCCGCTGCAAGGTTGGACACTTCAGACGATACGCTTTCTATTGCGGTACAAAAAAGAGCGATGAAGGACGGTAGACAGTCCCTTTAAGATGGGGCGGAAATGTGTCGTGCCGAACTGCAACAGTAGGTACGCATCTTGCAAGGAGAAGGACCTTCAAAGTTCCTAGTGACCTGGTGAGGTTGGAAGCGTGGGTTCCGTGATCGGTCCACCGATCACGGAGGCAGTGCTAAACCAGGTGAGGTGCAAAAAGCTTGCAACGCCTCCAATCCCGGAGGCAGTGGAAAACCACGTCAGGTGCACAAAGCTTTTGCATGGGCGTGAGGCAGGACAGACACATCGACTGAAGAAAAAAAAATGAATGTGGCTTTCGCCTTCGAGTCATCTTGCACTGCCGTCGTAATCAACCCAATGACCACGAAGGCAGTGCAAAGCGATGTCATGTGACGACGTTACATCACAGTTTTGGTAATCTGTGACGTCATGATAACGTCATCACGTGATTATGATTTTTCGCATCACTCATCACGCTTAAAAGCTATACCAGACCTATCGAGTTCACGTTATCAAAAATTATAGATTTGGCGTCCTACAAGACATATTATTCAGGTAATTTTCTTTTATGTGACACCATTTTTTCGTTGATTTATCGAAAAATATGCAGTCAGCGAGAACTCACAAGAAACACGCCCACTTGGTCGTAAAGCCCGAACGGCGAATGGCCGCCGAATGGCCTTGAACCGGCGAGCTTCGTGGAGAGCGCGACGCGCGCGTTTTTTGTCTCCGCTAGCGGACTCTCACGACAGAGGGCGCGTCAGTGTTGTGCCCGATTCCGTGATTTTATTAGGACGCCTGAGCGAGCGCAGTTTCGCCTCATCAAGAATTCTTGCTCCGTGGGCAAGGGTTAAAACAAAAACAGAATGTATGCGAGTCAGGTCTAACTTGTTAGTATTTTGACTGTCGATGCGACTTCCTAAATTTCGCGTCAAAGCACCAGCAGGAAAGTTACACGCGGGCACACGGCGCCATTTGTCTCGCGTTATGGAATCAGCTCGTTCAACTACTCTGCTCAACCTAACGCCGTCAAGCTGTTCACGCGCTCGAGCACGCCATGCTTACAGAGTAAATTTGTGTGTCGAGTTACCGGAAATTGAATTCGCTCGCCGGACTTTCGCCGAACGGGCGCCGCAGTCAAATGTTCGGGACCCTTGTTCACAATCAAGCGCGCTCACTGCAGTGGCAGCGGTGGCCTATTTTGCTCCCCAAGCTGTCTGGTGTCTATGGCAACCTCGAATGGCTGTAGCTGCGTGTTTAGCCTCCCTTCGTGGTCTATACTGCACTGCGTATGGCGTCGACGGTCGCGTGACATCGCTTTGTGATTAGCTTCACTAGACGAAAATCGATTGCCTGCTGTGCATTTACGGCCGCATGGTGCAATGCGTCTAGTAGGCTTCGCGGCTGCTGATGTGTCCACTAGTCTTGCGTGTTGTAAGTTTCAGCAAAAAACATGACTGTTATTAACTTTATTCATAATCTTCCAGTCGGCTTCTGTCCGCAAATTAATAAAGACCGACTTTGATCTACTTATCAGTTAATAAAAGGCAGATTTATGCAAAACTATTATCGTTCCCACTGTTAGCGATATAGTTTGATATGCTCAAATCAGTGCTTGCAAACTGTCCCTGCATTCGCGAGCTGTCACTCGCAGTATCAACACCAACAGTGAGTGGGGTATATTATTATTATTATTATTATTATTATTATTATTATTATTATTATTATTATTATTATTATTATTATTATTATTATTATTATTATTATTATTATTATTATTATTAGTTATGGTTGAGGTGAAGGGATTCTGTCGTGAAATATGGCTGGTAGGAAAGATAGGTGAACATAGGCTGCAGAGTGGAGTGCTTGTGTACAGGCGAGAAATTTCCCGAAGATATACAGCTGAAACGTGATTCCAGTGCAGCGAAATGCTAGAGGCCCGTGTACTGTGCGATGTCAGTGCACGTTAAAGAACACCAGACGGACAAAATTTCCGGAGCCCTCCATTACAGCATGCCTCATAATCATATTGCGGTTTTGGCACGTAAAACCCCAGATATTATTATTATTATTTGTGAGTCCAGTGCACTTTTATAACAGTCACCGGTCATGGCAATATTTTCTATAGGTTGGCTACACTGTACATATAACGTTTTCAATTCACTCAAGATGCGTATAAGATCAATACACGTAGTAGTTGGGCGAGTTGGTTTAGCATGACGAATATGGGATTTGCTAAGGCACGTTGCCGGGCTAGTTGGTTAGGAGTCATAATTCGTACGGCGTAGCGCACCACGACAGTGACAGAGAAGAGGGATGCACACACACAGCGCTAACTTGCAACTAATGGTTTTATTTGCGATCTTGTAGGTAGCTGAATGTCGTAAAAGGTCCATTTATTTTGTGTCCGGCATGGTAACTCAAGATCACAACAGCAGCACAAGGCGAGTTACAGTCAGTAGTGTTGCTACTTTAGGCTCTGAAAGGGCCATATACGATACCGTGATTTGTATTGTCAAGAGGCGAGTCGTGCTTCGTTTACTGAATAGATTCTTTCCTACCCAGGCACCCATCATGTGGAAGAAAGTGCACTCCCGTGCTTGAGTAATCTCCTCAGTGACTGAGCGCGTGGTAAGCGGTTGCTCTGCCTTGAACGGCCAAGTAGTTTACCGCCACCTTGGATGGCGGAAAAAATTATAACATGTACCACAGGGACTTCCAGCATTAAAAAAAACAGGGAAAATGGTTAGCGGTAGTCAGCAAATGTCGGTAGTTAAGAACACGCGAAGGGGGCAGTTACGCTATCATCAGACAAAAGTGGCTGGCAAACGCACTTGTGTAGGGTCGTGAAATGAGTGCGGTGACATTGGATCCCTAAACATATGTAGCGAAGAAGCTCCGGCGCGTCTCGCTCATGGTAAAATAATAATGCGGCCTGGTTCTTACCAATACCCGCAGAAACTGTCCCCTGTAAGATTTGCTTCTTATTAAGTTTTTGCATGATGTGCTCACAGTGGCATTCGTCGTGTTAGCAGTGAAATTAGCTTGTTAACACGTAATGCGGGCGGCGCATTACAGAGAAACAACATATAACAATTTATTTGAGAAAACTGTAGCAAGTTGTGAGCATTTCTTAAATGTGTACCAGAGCCCGTATTTGAGAAATGCGCACAAGTTGCTTAAGTTCCTTACAAACATTATTTTGTGTTATCCTTTCTCGGTGGCGGTCCGATTTCACTGATTATACGCCCAGCATAAGAACTGGCTGAAATTTTTACTTGTAAACAATTATAGAGGCAAGAGAACTCTATGATAAGTGCCCTGAACTACTAGCGAGTGTGACAGTGAAGAAACGATAGACCACGTTCTTTGTCGCTGCCCTCGCTACAGCTCGCACAGACTGTCGCTAGCTGCTGTGTTGGCCCGCCTTGACGACAGACCCCTGTCGGAACAGTCAGTGCTGCAATGCCAACCCGAACTGTCTGCACAGCGAAAATCATTTAAGGCACTGAACTTTCTGCGTGCCAGTGGCCTATTGAATAGGATTTAATACTCCAGCTCTACAGCTTCCGTCTGTTTATATTTATTTCATCGCGCTCCTGCTCTTCTCTCCGCTTTCCTTTCCATCTTTCTTTCCCTTTCCCCATCCCTTTAGTGTAAGGTAGCAAACCGGATGCTACAATTCTGGTTAACCTCCCTGCCTTTCTCTCGTTTTATTATATATATATATATATATATATATATATATATATATATATATATATATATATAGTTTTCTTCTTTTCTTTGACACACTAACAGTGTTGTTCTGTGACTACAACTACACCAAAACTCATTAAAGCACATATGTATTACATCTAAAACCTATCTGTCTGAACTGTGAATTTTATAGCTCATGTGCCCGCCAATTATGGTTCTCGCGTTAATTTTATGTCTTTTTTTTTGCGTGCTGGCCAAAGCAGACACCACTTCTATTATTATGAACATCATTTTTTCTACATTCTTCAACAAACGCGAGACGTGAAAGTATGTAAGTCCGACAAAAAAAAAACAAAGGCTTTTAAGCCAGCATGAACAGCTAAGAAGAGTGCAAAAAAAAAAAAAACATGAACGACATGAAAACTTAACAACTTGCTCAAACTAACCTCAGAAATCGGGTAAGTTGGCAAAGCGTCAACAAAACCAAAACTGAGGAAATGCTAAAACATGTCGACAGATAACTTTTAATAAGGAGTACAAATATGACGAAAATAGAGATGCGGTTTGCGAGGCGGCGAAGGGATTTCTGTACTAAGACAAAGGGTTGAGCTAGTTAATTGGTGGACCTTTGCATTCAGTGCCATAGAATAGGACGTGCAACATAAAACGAAGCCAGCAATCAGTGCATGTCCGCATTCATGGATGGATGGATGGATGGATGGATGGATGGATGGATGGATGGATGGATGGATGGATGGATGGATGGATGGATGGATGGATGGATGGATGGATGGATGGACGGACGGACGGACGGACGGACGGACGGACGGACGGATGGATGGATGGATGGATGGATGGATGGATGGATGGATGGATGGATGGATGGATGGATGGATGGATGGATGGATGGATGCGTACAAGCTCCAGACTAACCTCTAACGTGGGGCTGGTATACCGCGACGTGAGAAAGAACATTTGCGAAACAATGGTTTAAAAATACGGCACGTACAATTTGACTATTTAAATGACTTTATAATCACTTATCGCTGGAGTTTTGCAGCAATTTTGGGACAACGACATATGTTGCACATCTCGTAGGAACCACGCCGTCGCACGCCACCGCATGAATATAGCTGTTTAAGTCGCCTTGGCAGCTTCGCTATAAAATTATTACTCGTTCTAAGAACAGTGCCGGGCCCACGGATTCATGCGAGGCGGTTCTGCATGCACGCACTATCAGGCAAGACCTTCTTTTCATGCCGAACCTAACGAAGGTTCAAAAAACTCACAGAGTCCCTTGTGCATCCGCCTCAGTCGACTCGAAGCCGAAAGCCATCTTCTTATTTCTCTTCTAAGTTGATGTATTGAACTTCCAGCGCCCCCCTCCGATAGCTTTCTGCAAATAACGTGGTTTTGCAATGCCTCCAGGATCGGAGGCATTGTAAGCTTTCCGCACCTCATCTTGTTTTGCACTGCCTCCGCGATCGGCCCACCTTTGACCAAGCAATGATGTCATGCGATGACGTCACCATGTGACGGCACCTTATGTGACGTCATAGTGACGTTGTGATGGCGTCACCTATTTTGGCGATCTGTGACGGCATGATGACGTCCTCGCGTGATCATGATTTTTTGCATCACTCGTGTTGACGCCGACGAGGTGGGACACCGACGCGGGATGCCGGTCAGCTTTCGCGTTTGATGAGGCTTTCGCCTTAAAAAGAAACGGCATCTTTTCCTCTGTACCTGCCAGTTATGAAGTTCGGTTACTACGAACGCTGGCCGCAGTTTAGATACGTGGTTGCCCCGTTCCACTGGAGTATAATACTAAAACGTTCAACCTCAGGTGGTCAAAAGGTCATAAATGTCTTGCCCCTTTGGCTAATAAATATGACCAGCATCGCGACTGTCTGATTTTCTCTTACGAATAATTCTAGCGCAAGACATTTCTGTGAATACATGCACTGCTGCTTTACTTCGCATGGAGCATGTTTCACCACTTAGTTGAACAGACCCATAAACGCTTCATTATGTGCGTGTCCATTCAAAGTGTAAAACTCTGTCCTTCTCCTTTTTATCTTTTAGTCCCCTTGCCCAGTACAGGGTAGCCAACCGGCCGCAGTCAGGTTAACCTGCCGGTCGTATCTTTATTAGTTCTATCTCTCTGCCTCTCTCTAGCGTATTAATAGCATCGAAATTGTGATTAATTATTGGTGTTTTGCTGTCAAAGGTACCGCACGGAGACTGTTGGGCTCCATGCGGGACCTCGGACATGATCGATAAATGTTCTGGTTACATGAGGTTTCTTAATGCGGAGAAAGCCTTAAGAACACGAGCATTACCGGATTTCATCTTATCAGTGGTGGAGAGCTCATCTGGTTCAGAACCACACTGCGGTTTTCATAGCGTAGGCCTAAAACCACGAAACTATTTCAAGTAGCTTATGAGCACAATCTACTTCCACATATATTGGAAATCTCAATTCTCTGTTTCAGTAACTCTTTTATTTATTCACCATTCTATTTTACATAAAAAAATGAAAATGAAAACTGGATACCGTAAGCTCTAGGTTTGTACAAGACAGCCCAGTGCGATATTTTTAGCAAGAGTTCGCCTGCTCGTCGGCTTCTTCTCGACTAACGCATCTACACTTGTCAAAATTTTGGCACGCGGCTGAGACTTCGCTCCTTTTCTCAAGCACATCCTGCTTCTAGTTACTCGTGCCATCAGTTTCTCTAAACGCCTCAGCTAGACAAACATTACGTCACTTCGTTGCCGAAGGCTCCAACGCTTGACAAGAAACACTGAAGTTACAGCTACGGTTCTCAAAAATCAAGACATCTGCACTAAATGACTCTTTCTTGCGTTTTCAAAACCCGGGGAGTTGATTTTACCGAGTTCTACGTGAAATTACGCATGAAGCATCACCCTGGGCACGCCAGAAGCTGATTGTGCCAGGGCGTGACTCACAAGGCCAACGAATCAAGGTATTCAGCCTTCGCGGTGCGAGCTTTCGAAGTGTCAGCAGCTAAGACTCATTCATGGCATTTTTCTATTGCCACCGGTTGCAGAACACCAAGAGACATTCTCAGATCACTACCTCGCAAGGTTCTCACGCATTCATGCTCACTCGTATGCAGCAACGTTAGTGCGTTACGAAATGAGAGAGCTTTAGCGTAGGTGAAGAAGAGGCTTGCGTTTCGCTTGCCTACGCGAGCCACTTAAGACCCATCAAAATCCGAGAACAATTGGCGCTATTGTGGCAAATCAGTTTTGCGAAAGTCCGCAAGAGGAAAAAAATGAACGGGGTGATGGCTTTTTTTTTTCTTTTGAAATTAAGTTATTAGATACGCAGGCTCTTGCCGTACCCTAACCCAAAACTCTCCATCAACAGAAGATGGCCGTGACTTTTTACAAAAAAAAAATATAGAGTGCTGCATGTAAGGTAGTTTCCACAGTGTGTTTCCACCATGTGACGTCGCCTATAAAATCTACATCAAAAAATGGAAACGAGATAATCCGAACATGCCGACATATAATTACGGTCATTTCTTTATCGTCCAGAATAGAGACGAGAACCAAAACGAGAAGTCCGTGTTGAGCTCGCCAACACCACACTTTCTGTCATGGTTACTAGTGGAGCTGGCTAACACTTCCAGTATTACACGCACAGAAATACCCAAGAAAGTGGATGGGGATCGCCGCGGTAACGCAATTGATAAAGCATCGGACGCGTTATCCGAAAGTTGCAGGTTCGGTCTGTTCTGTTTTGTTCTATTTTAATTGGTCGACTGTAGAGAGGTTGTCGCGGCGGCTGCATTTTCGATGGAGGTGAAAGGTGCACGTTAAAGGACCCCAGGTGGTCGAAATTTCCGGAGCCCTCCAATACGGCGCCTCTCATAATCATATCTTGGTTTTGGGACGTTAGAACCCCGATATTATTATTATTATTATTATTATTATTATTATTATTATTATTATTATTATTATTATTATTATTATTATTATTATTATTATTATTATTATTATTGTGGAGAGGTTAAGGTTTTTATCACCTCGGCTACTCCATTTATATAAGTTCTGCAGCGAAAAAGAAGTGGTTACCCAAGATAAAAAATGAACAAGTAAAGAAAAAATTCGGCAGATCCCACGCACTGTGGGAATCGATGTAATGCGAAGCAGCCAGCAAAGAGCTGCATACATCGCCTTGTTTGTCTTTGAGCCAAATGAAATCATTCATGCCATGGCATCTAGTCCACCATATAGCGCATGTTTTCCATGCATGCATGCATGCACAATCTAGTATACACCATGCCAATGAAACGCATATTCTGGTATATACAATGCATGACCTGTCGTTTATGTTCATCACGCACTCGTGTCATGCCATACCAATTTTGGTATATATCCAGTTAACAAAACGGCCGGAAGCGCACCAGGACAGTGGCATGTAAATCATACCGTACATGACATGCATAACATGATTCGCATGTTAAGACAGCGCCTCCTCTATTTTTCTGTGCCTGGGCGAAGGAGCGGAGCGCAATGGGAACAGACCGTCGGCGTTAGTGCGGCTTTTAGCCGCCGGGCGCCGCCACCGTAGTAGACCAGCCGTCGCGTCGTCGCTCGCGGAAACGAATGCCGTGGCTGCATTCGAAGCTGCTTTATGCTTCAGTTTTTGGCTGTATTAGCGTTGTTTAAGAGATAATGAAGCTTGTAAACTGGAATCATGAAGCATTTGTCGTTCTGGGCAACCAGCCCATTTCGAAGGCATGTGTCTTTCGCGGCTATTTGATCGAGACGCTCACGCGTCGTCTGCTAGCCCGATTCAAGAGAGCGCATGCCAGTGATGCGCGGAAAATTGTTTTGTCACCGTTACGTTCGACTGACTGAGAGTCGGTTATTGACTGTCTGAAAGTCGATTTTCGAAAGCAGCATTTGCCAAGAGCTAATACTGAAAGCTTGGACGCTTAAAGTTCCCCGATGCGTGCTACCGTCTACTGGTGTAGCACACTATACGCAAGCCATGAGTTCATGCGCTAAATAGCATGAAATGTCACTGAGCTGCTTCCATTGACAATGTACATAATGATTATCGGTTGTTTCGCCGGTAGCGCATGTGGTGTCCATGGGCTCCGATTCTTCAGCTTCTGGACCTAATGTCAGCGCTGCATGCACATGGCGGCGATCGCGAGGCAGCGTTGCTACTGGTACTACATGCATTCGTTGACTGTTCGGACGCAACACGGTCACGTTTAGGGATACTTGCCATGCTTGATTCAGTTGTTACTTTGGGCTGCAAACGTGAAGGGTAGGCTGCAAAGAGTGACGTTACTGCATCCTTCATGAGCCGCCGCTTCTTATATTGTATGAAATCTTCGCGTCGTAAACGATGGCTGCATATTCTAGCGTAGTTTGAAGATGTGTTAGGAGACCAATTATCCCGCCTAATTACTGCAAGCCACCTCTACCGGACACCAGCGGCAGCTGAAATTTCATGGAACGACTGCCGAACAGTGTATTAAGACGAAAGCCTTAGATGCCTCATCAAACGCGAAAATTCACCGTCGCTGGCGTCAGCACGAGTGATGCAAATATATTTACGTGATGACCTCATCATATGACGTCACAGATCATAAAATTTTGTGACATCGTCGTGACGTCACATAACGTGACGTCGTCATATTACATCTTCCCTTGGTCAAAATGGGCCGATCACGGAGGCAGTGCATGCCTCCGCTGATGTGCAGAAAGCTTGCACTGCCTCCGATCCGTGAGGCTGTAAGAAAACCACGTTAGGCGCAGAAATATCTCGGACGGAGGCAGGAAATGTTCAATACATTGACTGGAAGAAAAAGGAGATAGCTTTCGCCTTTCAGTCGTCTTAGATGAATGCATAGGAACCCTGTGAGATTTCTTTTTCTTTATCAATAAAGGGAAATAAAAAAAAGACAATCGTGATTTCTTTCAGTTCCATTTGCAGAGTGGAACACAACAGTATGACATACTAAGGCATTGGGGCGGTTTCAGTAGACTGAAATAGAAAATAAAACGCGAATACTACCAAACTCGAGTGCAAGTATCGAACCGGCAGCACGGCCTGACAGTCTGCCTGCGGAATACTTACAGCGGGGATGGAAAGACACGCGAACATGCGGCATCTGCCTTCTTTGCTGTTTCGCATCTATTTACAAGTGGTTATAGCCTCGATGATTGATGTGAACACGACGTTATCCATGACACAATAAACACCATCTAGCACCTTTTTATTGCCGCCCCGGTTAGCGCGTGATGAAAACAGCGCGCCGCTATGTTTGCGTTTATTTCCATCCCCCTGTATCTGTGAAAGCCTGCAAGAAGCACAAATGCAATTAAACTCGAACGCATACACGAATTTGTGAGCCTCGTGATACGCGCGGCCGTTCAGCGCCAGCTTCCCGTAGTCTACTTGCACAGCGCCACCACGCGGCAGCGGCGAGCGGACGCGGAGCGTGCGCTTGACGGCCCGAGGAGAGCGTTCGCCCAGGCACTGAAAAATAGAGGAGGCACTGGTTAAGACCTCTCATTTATGTTCGTCATACAGTCACATCGCGCAATACCAAATTTGGTGTATATCAAACGAGCGAAACGGCCGCGAATGCACCATGAGCGCGGCACGTAAATCATGACATACATGACATCATGTCACGGTTTTCATGTTACCACTTGTCATTCATGTTCGTCATACAGTCGCGTCACGCAATGCCAATTTTGGTATATATCAAGCTAGGAAAACGGCCGCGAATGTATCATGAGTGTGGCTTGCAATTCATGTCGTACATGACCTGCATGTCACGATTTCCTTGTTACCACCTCTCATCTACGTTCGTCAGGCAGTCGCGTCGCGCAATACCAATTTTGGTGTATATCAAGCTAGCGAATGCATCATGAGCGTGGCATGTAAATCATGACATACATGACATGCATGTCATGGTTTTCATCTTACCAACTGTTATTCGTGTTCTTCATACAATCACTTCGCGCAATACCAATTTTGGTGTATATCAATCTACTGAAACGGCCGCTAGCGCACCATGAGCGTGGCATGTAAATCAGGTCGTACATGACTTGCATGTCATGATTTTTATGTTACCACCTCTCACTTACGTTCGTCATACGGTCCTGTCGCGCAATACCAATTTTGGTGTATATCATGCAAGCGAAACGGCCGCGAATGCACCATGAGCGTGGCATGAAAATCATGACATACGTGTCATGGATGTCATGGTTTTCATGCTACCACATGTTATTCATGTTCTTCATACAGTCACATCGCACAATACCAATTTTGGTGAATATCAGTCTAGCGAAACGACCGCGAGTGCGCCATAAGCGTGGCATGTAAATCATGTCGTTCATGATATGCATGTCATGATTTTCATGTTCCCACGTGTCAGTTATGTTCGTCATACAGAAATGTCTCGTCATACCAGTTTCCGTATATATATATCCCTTCATTTAAACGGCCGCGAGCGCCCAGAGACCATGTCATGTAAATCATGCTGCACATGACATGCGCGTCATGATTTGCATGTTAGGACCTGTCATTATGTTCGTCATGTATTCTTGTCATGCCGTACCAATTTTGGTGCATATGAAATTAACATAACGGCCGCAAGAGCCTAAGGCCATGGAATGTAAATCATGCTGTTCATGACATGCGTGTCATGATTTTCATGATATGACCTGTCATTTATATTCGTAATAAGGCCATGTTATGACACACCAATTTTGGTATACATCCGATTAACGAAACGGCCAGGAGAGCACGAAGTCGTAGGCGGCTAGATAGATAGATAGATAGATAGATAGATAGATAGATAGATAGATAGATAGATAGATAGATAGATAGATAGATAGATAGATAGATAGATAGATAGATAGATAGATAGATAGATAGATAGATAGATAGATAGATAGATAGATAGATAGATAGATAGATAGATAGATAGATACGCTCAAAGTCGCAGAAGTTCGCTAAGAAATGCTTCGCATTTAAAAAAACACATAGCAAACTGAAACAGTTAAAACATAACATGGTAATGGTAATGGTAATGTACATTCATAGCGAGGGTCTCGTTCTGGCAGACTTGATGCCTCCAGGTAATATGCGAGGGATTATTGGCCAGCTGCCAGCTCGTAAAAAGATCACGTGCTACGTGACGCCAACGGGCAGAAAAAGAGTGTTCCACACTCGCCGCCATGGCTGCGATCGGCGCTGACTAACACTCCTAGGTTTAAATGCACATATATACCCTATAAAGTGGACGGGGGTATGACCGCCGCCGTAGCTCAGTGGTAGAGAATTGGACGCGTTACTTGAAGGTCGGTGGTTTGGTCCCTGCCGGCAGCAAGTTATCTTTTCGTCCACTTTGCTTTCTTCACATGTATATCCTAATGACCACAAATAACATCCCCTATACATTCTTGGTGTTATTGTCTGCTAGTTATTGTACAGTACGCTTGCAGGGCTCGGTCTCTATACCAGCGGCAAGTTGTTTTTTGTCCACTTTAATTCCTTTCCATTTATGTCATAATTACCACACTATAGTTAAAACTAAGAATAATGTTCCCTATGTCTTCTTTGGCTTCATTTTCTGTTGGTTTCATTAGGTTGCGCGTCTAACAAATAAAAACGAGCCCTTGACCCATTTCTCTTCTATCGTTCTTAGTACTAGCATGGTTACACCGACACATACGCAAGTCGTGATGTAATTACACGCATCTTTTGCACATTTTCAAGGGCATTTTTGCAATAAACACCAAAATCGTGTAAGAATAAACACTTTACCTATGAGAATATCAATCTGGCCGAAATTCCATTTGTGGACATAAAGGATGTTAGCATCGTGCCAATAGAACACCCTCAAGAATGTCCCGCGTTTAAACTGTGCTCGTTGAGACGCTCTACGCTTTTTCATTTCGCCACAGACGTGGAGAAGTGAAGCGAAAATATAAATAAACTGGTGGAAGCTCACGCCCTAGCAAACAAAAACAAATAATAATAATGAGGCACAAATCTGTGTTTGACACAATAGTGAGGCCTTTCGGGTGCTGCATATGGTCCAGAAATTGATCCAATATT
The DNA here is from genome assembly GCF_013339695.2 of Rhipicephalus sanguineus. Lineage (NCBI taxonomy): Eukaryota > Metazoa > Arthropoda > Arachnida > Ixodida > Ixodidae > Rhipicephalus > Rhipicephalus sanguineus. The sequence continues at coordinate 205,671,024 of NC_051176.1, read as the reverse complement.
AGACATATTTACGCAGGGGTCAGATTATACATTCTACGACCACAAGTCTAAATGTGTCGCCTTCCATAACAAGAGGGCCCTCTGAGCTGAATCTCTTCTAGACACGAGGCCAAGTGTGGTGAGCATAGTGATGAGTAGAGGCCGGATTTTTAGGCATTAAAAAAGCCCGTTTTAGGCTCCAAAAATAGGCAGGGAAAACAGCTCCAATATCGTAACTATAGGCACAATAAATTTTCACATAAATGCGAATAATCTCAAACGAAGACGTGCGGGACCTCTATCTACGACAGGAAAACAAGAATGTTATTACTTAAGATGGCACAAAGGCGCCAACAATTGAACATAGCCGTACAATAGTGATTTGTCCCGGACGGTTCGCAGAACACTGTCTCTCCCATGTTTTGCATGGCGAGTCAAGTGTCCACTGTCGAATCAACACACTCCTGAGTGTTTTTTCGACATCACTGAGAAGGGCAGAGCAGGAGCAGATAGCCAGATCGCTAAAAGACCAGAAGGGAGGGATTCCTCCCTTTGGCCGGGTCGAATCACGTAGTGCCAATTTCTCCGCTGGCAGTGAACCACTGGCGCAGCCAAGGAGGGAGGAGGGGGGGCTTCGGAGGGTTCAACACCCCCCCCCCCCCGCCCAGAAACTTTTCAATTTTGTATGTGTTTTGCATACACGCACACATACAAACGCACGCACGAACATACATAAAGTATGGTTGAACCCCCTCCCTGCGAAAAAAATTTCTGGCTACGCTACTGCAGTGAACACCTTACAAAGTAAAATACAAACAAAACAAAAGCCTGTGCACATCACATTCTTCTATCTTTTTGCTCTTCACTCTCCTTTCCGCTGACGACTCCGTGGTCTCGCATTCGCCAACCGCTCGCGCTATGTCAGTGCGGCTGCGAATTCTCGCCGGCGTGTCCCACGTCACTGCTGCTAGCGGTGGTTTTCCGAAGTTGGCTGAACTAGAGGACTAGGTTGAACTCCAAACAGCTCCGAACAGTCAGCCTTGCCCGGTAACATGAATAACGGCCTGAAGCTGCACCAGAAAGCGAAACTGAAGGCTAAACAGTGTTTACATAAGCGCTAATTTTAAAAATAGGCATTTATAGGCATTTATAAGCATTTAGGCACAAACGCCAAAAATAGGCATTTATAGGCACTATAAAAAAAACTATAAAAGCCCTTCTTAACCTCTAATTCATGCTCATATATCAAAGTGGCGCGATAGGAACGCAAGGAACAAAATAGGCATTTGCCTAAAATCCGGTCTCTAGTGATGAGTATAGTCGTCGGTTGTTGAAATGTGACCTATGCGGGTAAAAAAGCTTCGTAAAGAAAGGAAATTATATGTCAGTACAGTTCGACACCGCACTAACGCAAGATCATTTCAAATATACACAGACGCTTGCTTTCATTTAGTCTTCCCTGTATCGCACGTGATGCTGAAGGGCTCTTATTTTTTGTAGATGTTTCTCATATCTACATTTTTGGACAGCGGTCCTTACTGGTAGCCAAATTTTCCATCCAATTTTTTAAAGGTCTCGAGAGTTCTTTAAGGCGAGTAAATCGTCTCTCAGAAATAGCTTGGTAAAATAAAAAGACGTAGCACGAATGGAGGTATTACGAGCGCAATGGTTGCCTTTCCCATACGCGATCAACGCCCTCTGTCCCACTAGAGAAGTGCAACGCTGGTAGCGGCGCCCCACCCACGCTGGTGCCGTTCATTCCTATGGGGCGGCCGGGCTTGAGGAGACGTCAGTTAGTTTCGCTCGGAATGCGCAATTCTTATCAAAATACGAAACGTACTTTTTCGACTAAGAATGGCCTGTTTAGTTAGCTGCGTCAATTATTATACACATTAACAGTTAGAAATAGCGCACTGAACCAAGAATCCTGCCTGCTTCCCGTCAACAATCGGCAAATGCTAACTCTCTACGAAAATCTGCTCGATGTCTTCAGTAAATAACCAGCATCGGCTGGCCCACCATCTCCATTTTGAAAGTCATACTTGCGCTCAGCTTGTGAACTCCACACGCCACGTACGACTACAAGATTTGGCTCAGATGTCCACAGCTGTGTCTTCAATCTGCGGAATTTGTTGTCTCATCAAGCTCCAAAAATGTTTTTCAAGACCCTTTTAGCAAGGAAGGATACGTGAGCACTAAGTTCTGCTTGAGTTCGGTGCTGCCCACATCGCGTCGTAAGAAACGTTCCGGTGCGCTAAAATTAAGGGAAAATGGCCTATAGTCTCTGCCGTTCTGTCCAACTCTGCTCGCTGCGCCATTTTCTGCAGAGGAAAAACTAAAATAACGATCGCACGGGTCAATCACACGGTTACCCCTTTACCTTCCCCTATCCCACGCTTCTTCGCCGGCCTGTTCGGACTTACAGCATCTTTAGAATATGTAACCTATTCAGCATTTTACTTTTTTTATTTGCGGGCGCCGCCATCATGGCCTTTAACACGAATGATTTTTTCGGTTTTTTATGTCGTGATGTAAAATTTACATGGCGATGGAATGCTTAATGCATTCGTACAACGGTTTTCATGCGAATGAGTTTATTGTAGTACCGTTCATCTAGTTACTACAGATACAAGATGGCAAGGTTAACATCCCAAGATAGCAGCACTTAACCGCGCCCGTAAAAAATTCTACAGCGCAGTGCCCCGGCAGCAGTTAAATCGCTGGAAGGGTAGGAAAGAGGGAACGAGAAGCGCCATGCTCATTCTGTGAGGGCGAGCAATTAAGGCGAGAAATCTGGTGCTTCGACGTGCACTGTGTGTGCGATTGTGAAATAAAAAAATAATAATGAAGGACTTGTTGTCGCCGTTTCTTGGCGATGGCTACCCCTTTTCACTTGGTTGTTAGGATAAAAGAAAAATTAAGAAACGGAAAGAATAGATATACACATGTACAGTCCTGCATCTGGTATTCAAAAGTTGTCGTTTTAACAGAGCACACATACGATCACAGTGCACACTTTCAATGTAGTTTGCTCAACAGTCACTACAAATATTAGTGTCTTCAAAAAAAAAAACGTTGAAGCACTTTCATTGCTTTGCGATTTATCCGTGATGGTCATGGGCCTAGTATTTTCGCTAATGGGAACGTTCGCTCTCTTCTCGCGTGCCCAGTATTACCTCTCACAAAATCTGCCATGCTTCCAAGGCACGCTAACGTGAAGTCATCTAAAGGAAGCTGCAGTACGGAAAGTTTGCTTGTGAAAGGTTACCACGTGACGTCCCACATGGTGATGCTCATCGACTAAAATCTTCATCTACAGGACCAAGCGCCCACAAACAAGATAGGAAGGAAGAAAGAACAAACACTGGCACTATACTCGCAACCAACACGCGCTAATCAGAAAACTGTTTATTAGAAACTGTTGACGGTTAGAGAAAACTGTGGGTTACTTTCTTTCCACTGTAGTAAGTTACATCTAATGACCGCTAGATCGTACGTTAAAAAAGGAAAATAATATAGTTTTCAGCACCTACCATTCGGTTCGCGGTGTTAAAACTAGAACACGCAATCTGCTACATGAAGAGCAACAGGCGAACTGGCAAAAGAAGTGACGGGAACCTCAGTTATCCTGCCAAAATTTGTGTTTCTCATGCGTGGCTAAGTACTTCTCTCTGTCTTACTTTCCCCACTCCAAACAAATAAAAGAGAGATGGCTTCTGGTGACAGCAGAAAACAGCTAAAAGCAGCCATTCGCTCAAGCGCTGTTGGCGTGTCAGTAAAAACAAAGCCGACGATCTGCTCGCCAAGAAAGAGCGCACGCTAGTCGCGTCGAAGCTTGCCAAGAAAACCGCAGTGGCCCAACCGAAGAACAGGAGACGGCGCTAAATTAATCTCTGCGCTTACGCAGCAGATATAAGGCGTCCTCAAGTACAAGCTGTGACAGAACACAATATGCGAGCATTGTGTTAGCCAACATTGTTTGCCGCCGACTCAACCAGAAATAGTCGGAACTGCTATACTTTAAGCTGTCCTTGTGCGAGTTCACGCATCCGACAAAATCGCGTTTCTGAGCAAAATACCAGAAAATACTTTGCAAACATGCCCGGCTTCCTGTTCCTGGTTGATCGCATGCATTTTCTTCAGGCTAGTTATTGTTGAAAAGTGAGGTCATCCACTCCGAGCATCCGCTAATGAAAGAAGCCGTGAACCTCCTCGCAGAAGAAGATGCTGGGCAGCGTAATTGCGTCAACTCGCTAAAACTACTCAGAGGATGCGAGAAAACCCTACAGCCCACGAAATGAGGGATTCGTCAGCGAAAAGAGCGCCGCACGTAGTGGGACAGTACGTCTTTGTACTCGCAGCAATATTCCCTTAATTAACCGTCTGTAGCACATGCGGACTGCATTCCTCGTAATTTGTAGGCTGTCGCTGGTAAACCAAGTTCACGTATTCAACCATGCATTTTCTTCATTAGTGTGGGCTGCACGAACGTACGGGTGCAACTATCTGTATACTAAAAGCACTCAAGGAAAACACTTTAGAGCTCATCATTGTGGATTGACGTGATGTCTGTGTGCGGGTCTTATTTCAATGCATTGAGACATGCATTAAAATATGAAAATGAGATCGTCTGAGTGCCAGAGCAGCTGAACGATGGAAGTTTCTGCTGAGCACTGTCTCCTTGAGTACCCGCATTATGTGAAACTATGAGATATTTCGCAGTCTTCTAAACACTTTAGATAGGCGTTTGTTCTCTATGCAATTAGGACCGTGGGGATGCCCCAGAAGTATAGATGGGCTCTCAAAGAGCTCCGCGAGATCTTCTCGCCAATAGCGAATTCATGAATTCGTTGTTTTTCTTTTTCTTTTTTTTCTTTTTTTTGTGCTCACGTTACTCATACGTGATCGCATCAGTCTGTAGTCTAACAACCTGCTCTGTTAGCGTTTTGCCTTTTATTGCGATAGCAATTATATGGACAGTCTCGGCTGGATTTTGCCGTCGCCGCCGTCATGCACCGTATATGTATAAGTATGTATATATATATCAAAGTCCCAAAGAAAAGTAATTCAGAAAAATGCTTCCGAAGTGCGGAATCGAACCAGCGACCTCTCGTTCCGCAGCGCATGGCGCTAACCACTACGCCAGAAAGCGCAGATCCTTCAGGTAGCTGACGGCGAGCGTTATATACACACCTTTTACCGCTGGCAGGACTCAGAGACGGCAGGCGCTTATAAGCGTTTCTTCATTACCAGCGAGATGGCGCGAGGAGCGCGACGGGCACATTTAAAAGTCGTCGGCGAGCTCGCTCGCTTCTTATGTTTGCGCAGGGAGAACCCTGCCCTTCCGCTGTCTGCTCGCGCGGTTTTCTCGTGGTGAGGGGAAGAGGGATGTTTCGAGCTTTCACCGTGATGTCCGCGCTCATGTTACGGAGCGTACAAAAGTCACTCGAGCTCAAGCGACGCCGCTAAACAAAGGAACAGAAGATGAGCGCGAACTATCAAGTGTCACAGCTCGACACTTGAAGCACGCTAGTCTCCTTCGCTGCTTCGGCCGCCTTTGCAACAGTAGCGCTGTTCAAACTGAGAGAATCCATTGGCGAGCCTCACCTCGTACAGCATTAGTTTCTTGCTATCGCATTCATTGCGTCGCCCTTGCGGCGAAACTGTGACTTTTTGTTATAGACTTTTGGTATTTCTTTGTATTTTAACAATCCTTTTTATTTTTATTGTTGTTTTTGCCGTGTTACATACCTGTGATTTTAGGATTGCTGGCCATTCTTGTTGCCAAAATTCTGTCTTGTTTAATAAAGAATAACATATGAATAAAGCCGCACCCGCGACAATCACTTGCAAACCTTATACAACTCGCTACTCCAGAAACAGCTCCAGAGAAAAAATGGATAAAGGCTATTCAGAGTGCAGGCTGCTTTAAACAGCAAGATAATTTCTTCCTTGGCATCAAGTGGAACCGTAGTAGAAAAGGGAACTATACTACCATATATATATATATATATATATATATATATATATATATATATATATATATATATATATATATATATATATATATATATATATATATATATATATATATATATATATATATATATGATGTCCTTAACCCCCGTTTGTTCCCTGACCCATTCTGCTCTCTTCCTGTCTCTTAAGGTTACACCTATCATTTTCCTTTCTATCGCTCGCTGCGTCGTCCTCAGTTTAAGTTGAACCCTCTTTGTAAGTCTCCAGGTTTCTGCTCCGTAGGTAAGTACCCTCTTGAGGGATAGTGGTAGATTACCATTCATGATTTGATAATGCTTGCCGAATGAGCCCCAACCCATCCTTATTCTTCTAGTTATTTCACTCTCATGGTTCAGCTCCGCGGTTACTACCTGTCCTAAGTAGACGTACTCGTTTACAACTTCCAGTGTCTCGCCACCTATCGCAAAGCGCTGTTCTCTGCCAAGATTGTTCCACATTACTTTAGTTTTATGCATATTAATTTTCAGACCTACTCTTCTACTTTCCGTATCCAGTTCAGTAATCATGAGCTGTAATTCGTCTCCCGCGTTACTCATCAATGCAATGTCAGGATAATCGGTGGTCATTAAGGGTAACTGACTGGATTCCAGGAGATGGCAAACGCGTGAGGGGGAGACAGAAAATTAGGTGGGTAGATGAGATTAAGAAGTTTGCCGGTATAACGTGGCAGCAGAAAGCACAGGACCGGGTTGATTGGCGGAACATGGGAGAGGCCTTTGCCCTGCAGTGGGCGTAGACAGGCTGATGATTATATATATATATATATATATATATATATATATATATATATATATATATATATATATATATATATATATATAATATACAGGGTGTCCCAGCTATCACGCAGCACGATTTAAAAAAAGAGGAACGGCGTTACGTGAATCAAACCTACAGCATATTATTCCTAGTACACTAGAGTAGCCACTGCTATTTTTTTCGTTATTGAGGTTTAATTAATTAGTCATAATTATATTTCTAATTCGATAAGTACTCGCCTAATTGTCAAAATGTCAATGAGGCGTATGTAGGCATGTTCAAATGGCATTAACTGCGCTACTTTGAACATCGTGCTAATTGCGCGCTCATTTTTCCCGGCTGATAAAGAAAGCCCGCTAAATATGAAAAATAACACGTGACTACGCTCCCACCCGCAAAGGAAACCAGCGCCCTCAAATAAGCTTACTGCAAACAACCGCTTTGCCTGTTGCCTGTTGCGAAAGACAGCGTTCCGCATTTTGGCAAGGGATATGCGTGCAATTTCGTTGGGATTCAATTTGTTCGATAGTACGCCGCAATCATCCATATCTCACGACCGACTGTTCTCATTGATAACGCGGCAGGTGTTCTGATTACGGTCTTACTCTGTAAAGCCAAGCGGTGCGTTTCTAGGCCGGGGAGTGGGAGATAGGGCGATGCGTTTTTTTTTCTTTCTGCGTTTTTTCCTTAATACTGTCTGCGTCATAGGGAGCCTGCTTGAGGGCGCTGGTTCCCAACGCGCGCAACACTCTAGTCACGTGTCACTTTTCATATTTCGCGGGCTTTCTTGATCAAGCGCGAAAAATGAGCGCGCAATTAGCACGTTGTTGAAAGTAGCGCAGTTAGATGCCATTTGAACATGCCTACATACGCCTCATCGACATTCTGACTATTAGGCGAGTACTTGTCGAGTTAGAAATATAATTATGACTAATTAATTAAACCTCATTAACGAAAAAAATAGCAGTGGCTACTCTAGTGTACTAGGAACAATATGCTGTAGGTTTGATTCGCGTAACGCCGTTCCTCTTTTTTTAAATCGTGCTGCGTGATAGCTGGGACACCCTGTATATATATATATATATATATATATGCTGCGACATTTAAAAGAGGACTACAAATAATAATTATATTGAGGCGATCCCCGTTTCTGAAATATTGAAAATGGTTTAGGTCTAAAAATAAAAGGGCGTCCTAAAATTTCGCAGGGAGGCCCTAAGGGTTATGTAAACATTTGTTAACCCTGCCTCGCACTGTCATAAGCTTCATTTCTACGCAACACAAAGATCAAAGTAAATGTCCAAATGGAAACCAAGATTAGTCGTGGTCAAGTAATTATAAAGTGAAACCGTTGGGGTACGATTTGGACCTTGTGGTAGAACTGTCAATTCACTGCTATATGAATCAACATTTTCATTTTTATGTGACTCAGAACAACTGCGATGAATATTTCTGCCCGACGGGAAGCGCACTTCCTGGTTTGTTATCACGGCGACACGCCGCCCGCATATTTGAGTTGCATATACTGTATCGTCGTTCAACTTCCTGTTTTATTTGTCATTGAATGGTGGAAGCATCATCTCAGTGACTGAGCCTAAGAGCATGTATTAAGTACGTGACTTGATAATTGCAACAACGGTGTACAAAGTGAGCATTTTAGCAATTTTGTTAATTCACGGATACCACGTTAGTGTTACGTACTCACTGCTCGTGAAGTTATAGCCCACGAAGGTCCTTTCAACAAAATCCCTCTCTACCACTTCCAATCCCCTGAAAAACCAGCATAGAAGCATAGAAGGAACACCTTAAGCCGTGAATTTTTTTAACTGACAGAACCTTTTTTTTTTCTTGTAAGTGTTGCTCTACTAGCACCTAAAAACACGAAACTAATACATTCCAAGCAACTTATCAGTTTATAAGAAACATGGCAGCATGTCCTGTGTATAGGATACCAGGCATTAGTGGCTATAAAGTGTAAAGTGCCTTAATTTCAAATAGCAACTTAATTCTACCTTGCTAACGCATTCAAATGCTGTAAAGCTAGCATGATAGGAACCAGGTATTAGTTAGTGCGTCTGACAGGTCGAAAAACAAGTTTTTGCACTCTTCGGGGCACTTCAATGGCATCCATGCAGTTATTGGTCACTTTGTCAGATCTAACATTGTAATAAATTGCCGAGTTCTCCTCTATTGCGCCGAAATTATTGAGATAAAAGCCTTATATGTCTCATCAGACGAAAAATTCGACGTGATCATGAAATGGTACAAAAAATACCACGTGATCTCCCAATTGTGGCTCGAGGCGCGCGAGTTGTGCGTTTACTTCGTCTTTGCGGCGTTCGCGTGACTAAAAAAAATATATATTGTTTTTTTCAAGCGGTGTTCGCGTGACTAGGCTTACTGACAGTTATGTAGTAACGCGGATAGGGCGCGCGATGGAACAGGACCTCTTCAGTGTGCAAACAGCATGCGCAAAAAGGATATGAAATTGAACAAAAAGATGCAACAAGTACTTTCTGTGCACGACTTTAATCATTCTTTCTAAGCACGTCTTTAAAAGGTCATAAGATTTCGCCTTCAAGTCGTCGTCTTACGTGCATACTTGACCCTGGTAGTCTTATGCTCGCCCACGCCTGCAAGAGCAAGCTGCTGGAACTGCACTTCATCGTCGTCATCTTCTAGCTCCCTCACGTGCCATTTATGTGGTGCAGCATAAGTATTCAGATCCATTATATACAACAGTCTCACTATTAGAGTCTCCTTGCTAACTATTAAAGCAATCCAAGCTCAGTTCTCGCTTCACGAAGTGAACAACAGGATATCAGAGGCTGACGCAAGCAATGCGGCCCTAGATCGACATGCAATGCACTCAGAGCTTGACAGCCACTGAGCCCTGGTGTCCCATATTTATAGAACATGAAGATTGTGGATCGCTGCGGGCGATGCGTAAAGTAATAGGGAAAATTCTCCTTTGTAAGTAAGCCCTTCAGCATCTTACAAACAGTAGAAAAAATTACGATTGCTACCGAGATAGTAGTTAATAAGCAAAATATTATCGAAAATGCACTTGCTGCTGCTGTCGTCTTTTTCATCTTCCGCCATTTTTCTTTGAACTCTGCAGTGTTCCCAGGTAGACGATGAGGAAAGAACTTCTACCGATACTGGCACAGCTGTATTAAGGATAGCTCAGATTCCTTTATTAATCTCTTAGCTATTTACGTCACAATATAGAGCAATTTTTGTTCGTGTCCTTTTTATAGGATACCAGGGCCGAAAGGGTTACAAATCTTCATGCTATGTTGGTATATATTCGAGTCTCGATGCAGTACTGTTCGAATCGCTGGTTATATCTTGCGAGAAAAAAAAACCTCATTATTTATAGCGTTCTGTTTTCGTTACATACTTTCGCCTTTGTCATAAAGAGACCTTTCTGTAACTTTCGCCCCGCGCAGTGTCTACATCCGGTGGCTTCACTTCCCAGCTTTTCACGGTTTAATTTTTTTTTCGCTGCCTTCGATATTTGCACATAGTATGACATTTTTCTAAACTTAACAGAATAGCTCACCCTACCTGATAGAACGAATTGCCAGGTTCCCTAAATAAAAAAATAACAGAGAAGAAACTTCGCAACACACAAGCGCGCATTCTTCGAGAAGTACTGACTGTCTTCTCGTCACCAGTTGGTGCAAGCAGCAAGCAAACAGTTTGCACGCTCCCTGGCATATCCACGTGAGCATTGACTCCCGACTTCGACACCGGGTCCAAAACTGACGCAACCCACAGGTGACTCAGGGCGACCTCGACGCAGCTGGGTCCTGGCTTTGCGACGCGCACAGGATTCTTCGCGAGGCAGCGGCCATGTGGGTGCGCATGACCATGCTCCCCGGACGCGCAGTTCAGCAGCGAGCTTGGCACTTGCACAGCGCATATTTTTGTATTGTTTTAGATCAAGCCAACTGCGTAATGACTGCGGCACCAGCTTGAACCCGGTCTCCAGTTACGCGGCCGCGGGGCAACATCTTTCGGGCCGAAGCCGCGCTAAGTTTAGCGCAGCCGACGCACCAGTGCGGGGAGGGCCTTCTCTCCCTTGTAAACGGCCCCTTCTCGTCTCGCTCACACGGCGGTGTCTGTGGAGGACAGACAAACAGAACGACATTCCAGCCCGTTTTAAACCCCGGGCATTCAGTCTCTGTACACTGGGTTTCAGCAACAAAGAAGCAAAATACCTTCCCCTGTGTCATTAATTGCGCCCGTATTTTCATACTTCCAAATGAGTGAGTAAATCGACAGGAAATAGGTCGAGCTTTAAGGCTCGGGGAAGGTGCCTTTTTACCATCTAGATTTCTCTTTTCTTTGGGCCGGCGGAAGAGAAGAGCCTCCTGGTGTTGCCCCTCCCCTTTCCCGCTGCTTCTCGGTAGATGTGCTTGGCTTTTACAACACGTCACGCTGACGAAACTCCGCCTTCCGCGAAGCCAGCGCATCTGCGCCCTCTCCGAGACTACAATTGACGCAGCCCGGGGCGCCGCTTTATAGGCGTACTCTGAATCTCAGCCGGTTCACGAGTCGAGCCCTCGAGCAGTCGAACGCCGCAGTCGAAGTAGCACCTCTGAGCGCGATGGAGGACAGCACCAAGGTTCCGCTGACGCCCGGCTCGGTCATCAACGTGCCGTTGGGCGCCAAGCTGGAGATGCAACTTAAGCTACCCACTGAATCTGGTAGCGGCATCATGGTGCCCGCCGTCTGCGAGACCGACGAGGGCCAGACGGTGATGAAGAAGACCACGCAGTCCCGCACCGAGACGCAGCAGTCCAAGCGCGTGGCCACGCACGGCGACCAGACGGTCAGCGAGTCCAGTCAAGCCGTGCGAAAGGTGATGCAGGACACTCGTTCCATGGTGCATCAGTCTTCCACCGAGTCCAACGAGTCCCAGAGGATCGTCAAGACAACTGCGCAGCAGGTGAGTTTGTGAATTTTGCGTTGCTCAATAAATGTAGTTACGACATTTTTTTTCTCTCTCATAAGGTTCCACGATAACGTGCTGGCTAGAACTGTAGTCGAGCGAGCACGTTATTGACCGTTCCACTTCATAACTGCTAGTTCCTCGTGCAGGCTCGTTTTAAATGTAGCGCCGGTCTGAACCTGAACGTCCTAAAGAAAATTCGCGTAACCTCAAGGTTATGTGCTCAGTACAATTTCAAGTTGTTCTGCAAGCGCTCGTGAGCCCATCACGTCAGACTGAGACCATCTTTCGTTCATGTCTGCCCACTCCTGCGACCGCTTGTCCTAACAGTCCATTTCATTTTCTGTTATTTTTTTCGCACTTCGTTACTTAATTTTTTTGTTTCTTTTTTTTCGCACTTCGACACATAACGTCGCTGCTATTATCATAGATATATCTGCTTGGCATCTGGCATGAATGTAATTAAATATGTGATTCATCGTTGCGCATTTGTCCCTCATTTTACTCAACATAATAATGATAAAGCAATAGTGTGTGTTCGCCATAAATCGTACTTCAATAACACGTTCCTGGTGAGGACGCTTCTTAAGATTTCTTAAGACTGTATTTTTTTCGTTGTCTTAAGAATGAGGAATTGAATTCACAGAGCTTGTCGTACGTGACTACTCCGTCCACGTTCCCTAATAATATTGCTAATATGTCCAGCATTAGGATTGACTGGATTTTGCTCTTACGAACAATTCTAGCGTAACACGTTTTTCTTAACGCGGGCCCCGAGCTTGTGTTCACAAAGAGCACTTATGCGCAAATTCTTCGTAAGAGGCACTTCCAGCCAATCTTGTTAATGGATACGCTATTGGCTGCGCTAGCCACATTAGTAGCGTTAGCCAATTGTAGCGTTAGCCACACTAGGGAAGGACGACGTCGAATCGTAAAACAGCGCTAGCGAACAAACACCTTTGTAAAATTCATCCCGAGGACCCGTATTCCCAAAACTTATTTTCGTGCCTCATTGCCTCATTGGCCGGTGTGCGGGAGCCAGCTCACCTCGACAGCAATGGACGTGATAGTCATCACGAGACCACTGTCGACGCAACAGCCACTCGTGAACCGCACTTGAATAAGGGAATGTTTGCGAACACATGCCCACCTTTTCTTTTAAGTATTCCATCGCGATGCCTTGCCTATGTCAGATGTATATAGCTGTTTCTCTTGTTGGGGGCCACTTTGCGCAAATAGCGATACAAACCCTACAACAGTGGCACTCCGCATGTGCGGCAGCTTGAAGCTTAACTTACGAGGCGCCTTTTTCGCTCGACTTGCCAACTTAAGAGCTCTCACGTTGTAAGTCGTTATTCGGCTAGTCCCCCCATTTTCTGAAGTATTCGAGCTTAACCTTCGGCATTCGGACGTCTCTATTTCTTGGATTTGTATTAAGGCGCTAAATACTGCCACACAAAATACTGCTTCACACGCGGCCCTTGTTTAATACGTTCTTTCGTCTTTCGTTTGCAGCAAATGAAGTACACGAAGCAGACCTTCTCATCGACCAGCAGCTTTGAGTCTTCTCACAACTGATCTGGCAAGCCGGGGACGGTGGTTTTTGGCTTTGACGACCTCGTGGACCTCTCTCATTCACTACTACGTTGCAATTATGCACAGAGCCTATTTACTACAGACGTACCACATCGCTCAATAAAACAATTTTTATGTAATATCATTTGTGTCTCGAAGTGTATTTTTCCTCCAATAAGGCACACGCGAAATAGACGAAATGCCATGTCTGGAATATGCTCCTCGCTTCACATGAACATGGAGTAACTTTTTCTTACTTTCAAGCTGCCCACATTTACCCTTTTTTTTTTCAGATACTACACGTGTCCCGTCGTACGTATCCTTTAAAAAAATTTCTCAATAAACAAATTTTCCATGAAAGGAATTGATTTTCACTAAGATGTAAGTACATACCATGAACATAAACCAGACAGTCAGTGGCGCATTAACTCGTCTATCGTGGTACTCAACGCTGATGGAGTATCTCTACCTTTCTTTCCCATTCCTTCAAACTTGGCATTGGTTACCAAGACATGCTGGTTACACACGATGATGTTCTTCCATTTAAAAAAAAGGTTTTTAATTGTAATTTCTAAGAATACTACACAAGTAGTAGGGAGCGTGGGTTGAAGGGAATGAGGGAATGAGGGAATGAGGGAATGAACCACGAAAGTTACGAGAATATTTCAGGAAAATGCCCAGATCGACGCACTCAGAATTAAGAATTATTCTTAAGTTTGTCAGGCATTTGACGCATCGTGATAAATACCAAGCTCCCGAGTAATAGATAGACAAGTTGTATCTAATTCTGACAAATCAAGGACGAATAAAAGCAGGGAGGTTCACCGAAACGGCGAGTCCGGTTTGCCATCTTACGCTGGGGAATAGAAAAGCTGTAAAGATAATAACAAAGAAGAAACAGGAAGCACGCCCAAACCAAGGTATTGTTAACATTCTGGATGCTGCGCATGCCTAGTCATTATCGGAGTATTACATTACAGATACAAGAATGCTAGCAATCATTATGAACTGTTCGCCAGTGCGAAAATGTCTTCACTGAGTGGCTTATCTGTAAGACAAACGTAGCGGTAAGTCGTAACTGTGAGAAACCCACTTAAGCCAAATTCGAAGCGGTGAATTAATGTTTATTGAAGTTCAGCAATGAGTTCTTCAACCATTTTGTCTTAAATTTCCAACTATCTTCCTAGAAACGCTCACATATCCGCATACTCATACGTTGCAAGTGCATCAGATGAGAAAACAAAAGCTGAAAGATAAGACATCCATCGCCTCGTTCACCTGTTGTTATGATATACGTTTGTCACTTGCAACAGCAGCAATATTTGAGATTGTTGCGGATCTTCAACAAGGCAACCTTCTAAAAATGCGACTACAATTTCACTAATTAAGTTCAGTAGACGTTTGGTTGTCGCTCACCCGACTTCGAGATTTTGGCGCACCTAGCAGGCTATATATACATGATACGCAAAAGTACGCATGATGTGAGAACTTTACATTGTCTTCAAGTAGGTGAAATTAGTATTCTGCACTGCCTTCTTCAGCTTATTTAATACGTGCCTACTTTGAAGAAAAGCACGATGCGAAGACCTCACCACGCGACACACATGACCCACGCAGTCGCTGATTACACTGTCGCCGGTATTAGCCCACTTCGCTAGGCGACAAGCTAGGGAAGGAGAAGCGCCTGAATTCGGGGATGGAGGTAAATAGGCAAAGCTTCGCTTAATAAGTGCACTCCGCGTTTGAAGGCGACTATTTGCGACATTGAGGACATTTAGTTACATTTCTTTGGTTTCATAGCGTATTTCCATAGAGAACAGTGCCGTTCTCTGGTATACAGTATAACCTCATTGATACGTTCCCGTTTCATACGATTTTCTGGTGCCAACGTTCGCGATATCATTATCAAGCGAAACTGCGCGGTGTTTTAGTGAATCCGGATTGTACATTTTCCCGGATAACACATTTCTTTCTTATTTTTGCAAAAGCGTATGAACGAGGTTCTACTGGATGTGCATGGCCAGCGCAGCTGGCTATGCAAGCCGACAAAATGCCTCCGTATGGTGGATGAAGAAATGTTCACTTTAAAATAGCCAGCAATGAGCCTTTGCGTTAGTTTCACCACAGTATGATAATGTATGCAGCGGTGCACGCTTTACAGGAAAAGTGCACGTATACGAGCGCACACTCATAATTGGAAAGTGCGCTCGAAATCCACTAGCGTTCAGGATTTGAGTGAAATCATTCGAATTAACGGCGTAATTTTGATTGTGTGTAAGGCATATCTCCCACATTGGAGCGCAGTAGTTGCACTTACGTTGTTTCGTTTGTACGTGACAAACATTTTCTTTTTTTTTACGGCATTGCCTAGTGGGTATCACATTGAATCAGCCACGCACAGGCCGAGTAAATTGTTCTTAATTTGCCCTTTGTTTCACCGTGCAGAGTGTGACGGAGACGAAGAAGGAGACCTCGCAGCTTCCGTCGGGTGGGTCGCTGCTCTCCACAACCACGACGGTGACAAACCGTTCGACCAGCACTAGCAGCGGCACGACCAAGAAAGCCCCACCACCGACGGCGCCCAAGCCCAAGCTTAAGCTCAACACTGAGCTAGCTTCAGACGTAGCCCGTTTCGGCTTTCCTCCCGACAGGCCCTGCTCCAGTGCCAGCGTAAGTGAGCTTGGTCTCGGCAACACGCCGAGTCCCGGAGAAATTTAGCGGCACAGGCACGCGAAGGAAACTTTGAGAGCAGAAGATGATGTTGATAGTATACACAGTACTGGAACGAAGTAAAATAACATTATAAGAGCGCTCAGAGTTGCTAACCAGTACCGTATGGTATTAATCTAAACATAGCACGTTCAGCGTGATGGGGTTTTTTTTTATGATTTGTTCTCGGCATTTAGAGCCACTACAGCTCTGTGGTCGCAATTGCAGCTTGCTATAAAGGTTCCCTGGAAAAAGAAAAGAAGCATAACTTAACGCCCACATTTTTACTACATAAGCCGAGTGGCGCCCCCACCTTTATGTATCTGTAAGATTAAACAATATCCCAACTTTTTTATCGCAATGTGTTTAAGCATTTTTGAGATAATTTCAACTCTAACAAATAGAGATCATGTGTTACTTCCTCAGCACAGTCTACTACTGCACGCCTATGGTTCCCTTCGTTGTTCTTTTTTTTTTGTCAGAAAGGCATAGACGACGATGTCCCTTTAGGACTCATTAAATATGTAGACCTATGCAATCATACAAAAGCATTTGATTTATGTGTTTGTTACAACTAGCTACCTTCTTTCTGATCTTTCTCTTCCCTTCTTTCCTGCAATAGAGATGAGAAACATTGGCACGAGGGGCATTTATGTTTAGGATTGAGCGAACTGGTTCGAATATTTTACTGAAAAAAGATTAAACAATTATAAGCTGTGCGAAGCACCGAGGAATGACCACCTTCGGTGCCTCGTTTGGCTTTTCGTACTAAGATAATGTGACTGTGTGATTTTTGTTGTTTTCAGGCTCTCATTTTGTTTTTATCAGCTAACAA
Source organism: Rhipicephalus sanguineus (assembly GCF_013339695.2). Lineage (NCBI taxonomy): Eukaryota > Metazoa > Arthropoda > Arachnida > Ixodida > Ixodidae > Rhipicephalus > Rhipicephalus sanguineus. Next base: position 205,654,168 of record NC_051176.1, on the reverse strand, counting down.
CCCTAGTGGCTTTACGTGATTCTGATACCCCTGCGTTTGGGAAAGGCGGTGCGGACCCAGGTTTTTGGGAGTACATCAAATAGATCAGTGAGCATGGAGAAATGGTCTTTATGGATGACGGCTCCGCTAAACGCATATAAACAAGGAACATGATAATATACGTAGGGCAGCCTTGAATATATGCAATTCAATCTCGCATAAAATCGCACCGACTCTACATTCCCTTCACAAATGAAAGTCGTGAATACATTTTAGATGTGAAGCATCTTATAGCGGAGTTCAATCCGGTGGTGGTGGTGGTGGTGGTGGTGTGCGGCGTGACCACCCTTACTGCGCATGCGCATACCTTCTCCACTCGCTCTCTCCCCTTTCCCTCTCCACATCACCTCTCCCCTTCCCTTTCCACCTTCCCTTTCCCCTCTCATTTCCCTTGCCCACCCCCTCTCCACTTCCCCTCTCCGCCCCTCCTCTCCCCTCCCATCTCTCCTCCTCTCCCATTTCCCACTCTCTCCTCCCCTCCCCCTTTCCCCCATCTCCACATCACCTCTCCCTCCCCCTTCCCCCTCTCCCTTCCCTTTCCCCTCCCCCTATCCGCTCCACCTCTCCACTTCCCCTCTTCCCTTTCCCCCTCACCACTCCACCTCTGAAACGCGGGCTCTACATGCCGAAACACTGCTTCGCATCGCCTCATGGTCCCCTTTAGCGGGAGATGGTGTGATTTTTTGCTATTCGTATTTACTAACAAACACTGTAATTAAATGGTCGGGTCTTTAATCGGCGATCGACCGTTGTAGTGATAATGATAACCGTGGGATGACACACGGCGCCGCGCATGAAGTCTGTTTCACCAGCGCGCTCTGGTAACTAATTATATCGCGCTATTATGTCTCCGAACAATGCTCCGTCCGCAAAGGAGTTCATTACTAACGCATGTCTTCTACTACCTAAATAAAATGTTTGCGTAAGCCTTTGCGTAAGGTGGTTGAGAAAGACACTTTACAACACAGGTGGTTCATTTATCGCCTTGCTTACAACCTTACTTCATTTACCGCCCGGATGATTCTCACTGCTTGCAGTGAGATCTACTAACTTAGTATAAGTGTTAATACACTTTCGCGTACCTTTGCATTAGAAAAGTTTAAGAGCATCTAGAGCGTGGCCTTTGAGCAGCCAGTTAAAATAAGTCATCGTTCAAACAGTAATAAGCAGTTGTTCGGGCTTTCTGATCTCGCTGCCTTTGCCACACAATCCGACTAACGTGTGATTCAAGTGATTCAAAAGGAGCCATTGAACGTGTTTTGTGCACCTGTGCTCAATGCGACGAAAACGCCCAGCGCGCCTTTACAGGCTGCAATAAACCGACTAAACTCTGAGCAAATTTTCTTATACAAATATACTCGGACCGTAGCAAATGACCGTCGCTGGCTAAAAAAAAAAAAAAAAAAAAAGATAGTACACTAGTATGATTCTTGAAGTGCACACAGGCTTGAGTGACCGTTTATAGTCCCCCTGTGGACCTTGGTGCGTGCACACAGTACGTTCCTCTTTTTCTCTTTCTGTTCCCGCTTTCCCTTACACCTCATCTACTGTAGCAAACCACCAGGATCTCGTGAGCTGCTCGTTCCGAGCTCTTTGTTTTCTGCACAAGCTGCACGAGCCTTTGTTTTTTTTTTTTTTCAGTAATGTGAACCGCTAACAATTCCGCTTATAGTGTAAGTCAGTCTGTTAAAGGAGTCCTGACACAAAAATTTTCGCCCCACATTTTTTTTTTTTTTTTTTTTTTTGCTGCAATGCGTTGCTGGGGGCCTGTTAGTCATAACACGGCACATCGTTTGCTGCAGCGCGCGACAGATAAAATTAACTACAAGCTCCTCATTACCGACACAGCCTCAGTTTCGGTTTGACAGAGCTCCAAAAACTACAAGCCGCCGGGTGCAACTATCACCACCTAGCGAGTGAAACGCTCGGTCACGTGAGCACACAGAACAGTGACGCATTTCCGCGCGGTCTGTCGTCGTCGGGCTCATCGTCGTCTGATGGCGACGATTTTCTTGCGGCGGGGATGGAAGGAATTTTCGACGTGGCGAATCACTTCAGGTTTGGCGAATCACTTCACGTGGCGAATCACTTCAGGAGCGATTCGTCGGGAAGCGCGTCAAAACAGAAATGGCGGCTACGACGTCATCATAACTTGTACCGGCTGCGACGGTTACGTAGGGGAAGTAGGGGGGTCACCTCGGGTCACCTCCGAGGGTGTCAATGCACCAGGTGCGGCCTATAATGCTGGATCGCGCTCGCGAACTTCAAAATTCATATAAAATACCTTCCAAGCTTTATTCGCTGTCGATATTTTGCAGATGGTACACGTACGTACACGGGAATCGATCCAACAGGCTATCTCGACCGCGAAATTTTGTGTCAGTACCGCTTTAACTATACGCAGTATCCGATCCAACAAGCTCTCAAAATAATTTTTTCTCGAGTAGACCATGCGAGATCGTTTGGAGGAACCCACTCCACTTTCTACGAACGTCCCAGGACTGCAGTGAATCTTCGAGGGAAAAGAGAGAGTAAACATAGGACGAGCAAACAAATTAAAACGAAAAGCAGCAGACTAAACTAGCCTATTGGCGGGCTAAAATAGCAAAGTTTTATTGCCGTGGCAAGCAAAGGCCTGTCGAAGCGCTCTCTCTCTCTCTCTCTCTGACCTGTAAAACTGCTGTTCTCTGCAGACAGAACGAGACAAACGAAGCGCAGAGTTAACCAGAATAGCCCTGCGTTATATACACTTTCCAACATCGGAGGGCAAAGGCGTAAAAACGATCTCTACCGCAAAAAAAAAAAAAAAAAAATCTTGCGAGAACTTTTGTAAAAAAAGACGGTTTTCTGCTGTGTTCCAAATTTGCCCGGCACGGTTTGCGTGCTTTTATGTTTTTCTTTATAAATAACACGAGAACGTGACTTTCTTGCAATGCGTTGACAAGTACTAACTGAACGGTTATGCGTGAAAAGAATCGCAAATGAGGCGCAGTCTGGAAATGCACCTTTACGGGACGTTATGCTATAGAACTCAAATAGCTCGGATGTTTTAATATTACTAATGTTTGCCCTTCCATCCCTATCCAATATTATGCGTGAATCACGGCAATTCGCTGATTACGGTAGTGACAAGTCGAGCTGCTTCGCCAGGCTATCCCCGCGAAAGTATTTACGTTAGTACTTGCAAAAGCCTCTGCCGTGCTCTAGGTCAACAGAGGCCTTGAAATTATTTATGTAAATTTTGTGACATTACATAACACAGTTGCACCTTCAAAGATAACATTATGTTCATACGTGTGCTTAATCAGAGTACAACAGTTGGACTACGCAACTACAATTTATAATCGCAGGTAACCTCTAAAATCAAGATAAGCAAAAGAAGAAACGGAGTAAGCGCGACAGAGCAAATGACGGTTTTATTTTTGTTGTTTTTGTTTTTTGTTTTCTTAAAGAAGCAAATTAAAAGAGGCGCAGAAGTTGTCGCGGTATGCCTTGAGATCCAACACCGGGCGCGTCCATTAAACACTCAGAGGCGCCTGCAAGCTTCCTGTCAGCGACTCGATGGCACCGTCGCGATGGGCCCGTGCCGCCGCCACACTCCGACCGCAAAAGCGGCCCGTTTATTTCGGGCCGAATTTACCGTTGTCGTTCCCCTCCTTCCGCGCTCCTTTTTCCGGAGCGCGGCGTGGGTCGAGCGCAGGCAGCGCCGCCCTCTGAGGAGCCCGCTACACTGCTGACTAGTCGCGAACAACTTCTGGACCGTAGCCACAGCCGTCCCTTCCTCTTTGTGTACCGCTGGCTGGCTGCTTCTTTTCAGGGGGAGCCAGGACAGTCCCCTCCTCTTTCCCGCTTTCCTTGAATCCACCTTGAGCCCTTGGGGGCCTCCAAAAACGCTAGCAAGAAGCGCGCAGGACGACCTGCCGCGGACGGTCCGTCCGCTAAAACTTCACTCTCGGCTCGCGAGCCTCGATGAATCGTGATGAAAACGCAGCTGATCTGTAGAGTGACCGGGACGCGAGGAAGGGGAGGTGAAAGATCCGCTCCATCCGCGCAGGCGAGCCCGGCCACGCAAGTGAGAAGGTGAGCCGCCTGCGACTCCCTCCCCGACCGCTTATCCAACGCCACTGCTTAGATTTTTGAGGTTACGACACATTTTCTTTCTCTCTCATTTTATCTGGGCACATGCACCGTCGCGCACGCACCCACTCCGTGCTCTTCCTGCTTGGCTCGTCTCCGGAAGTTGACAAAATTTGTTGTTATCAAAACAAGACGTCGACGGCTTGCGACGCTTTCGCACGCAGCACAGCAGGCTTCAAGTCCGCTGCCTTCTATATAGCACTACCGCAAACAGCTGGGCTCTATTTTCAACTCGCATAACTCTCACTGCCTGCGCAAAGCGAAAACGAATTATCTCTAAAAAAATTCCTTTTCGCTTAGCCTGTGGAATGTACCGTGGATTTTGCTTCACGACCTTCACAGTGGTAGCCTGTTGGTCACTGCATCGCTTCTTTTTTTTTTGTTGTATAGTTGCCACATACAATTATCGGAAATATTGAATGTATAGTATATGGTCATGTCAGTCTTCCTTATTATTAGTATTGCTCTGACTCGCTTTTTTATTTATTTAAGGGCCTTGTATTTAACACGTTTTTATTCGTCAGGTATTATTGACCGCGTTCTCCTGCACACAAACTACAGTCCTTCTTCACTAAAACGCGTTCTTGGGCTAGTTGGATCATTCTCTGACAAAATTTGCAGGCACAAAGAAAGGAGGACAACAAAGGACATGACTAGTGCCAACAAGGCACAGGACTAGTTTTTAGTGGCACTGGTCCTGTCCTTTCTTGTCCTCGTTTCTTTGTGCCTCCAACTTTTGTCAGTACTTCTTCAACATTTCATTTTCATCCATCTCATTTTTTTTTTTCACAGTGTGCAAACACTCATGTTGATACAGCAATAGTGTCCAGCGTATTTTTCTTGTCACATGTTGTGACAGATAAGTGCCAACCGCGTGGTGTTTCTTCCGTGTGTTGCCGAAATGTTGAAAATAGAGTCAAGGCAAATGAAGAAAAACAGTGGGGAGAATCGCAATTGCGAAATCACGGTTGAGTTGGTATCTAGGATAATTAACATATCACGAAAATTAAAATGTGTACAGATGTGGTTTACAGCGCGTTAATTCGTCCGGATGATACAACATAAAAACAAATCTTGACGGGCTATCCTAACTTTCCCCGAACCACATAGAGAAACTTTCATCAGATATCCGTTTTCTATACTCATCGTTATTCCACGCACTTCATACGGCCTGTTTTGCAATATTTTTTCTCAGATTTATTTATTATTTATTTTCATCTGTCACGTCGAGTGGCCCTGTGGTGCCAACAGCGGAGGCGTACCTTTGTGTAAGCCGTGGACGAGAGGCGCAAAGAAATTAAAATAAAAGTAGATGTTGCGAAATAAGGTCCTATGTACATTTAATAGTGTACACTGCACCGTTTCTCGGCCATGGTTTTCAGTCCAGTTTTCCAACACAACTATGTATAAAAACCGTGAGGAAAATTAAGTTACGCCCCAGTTTTTCAGAATAAAGCTTCTTGTGTGTGCAATAAGGTATTGCATTCGCACTGGCATCACCGCGCTTACGCAACTACATAGACAATGAAACCAACTGTATTTTTCGTGGACATGCAGGTATAGGCATTAAAAATCCTAGTGTTCGCGGGTCGCGTTCTCCACGTCGCTTGCGGCTTGTGCCGCTTGCTTGTTCTTGAGCGCATGGAGGGGCCTGCCCTTTATGTGATGCCCAATACCTGAGGTCACTGTCTCAGAGGCATGCATGTTGCGGCTGTAGGCATCCCTGGCGTCCGCATGCCTTGTTCACGGCTTTGTCCGACGCGCGCTTTCTCCCTTCCCCGCGCATGAGCAGGAAGCCAGTGGGCAGCCGGCGCAACAGGCCGGAGGTTCGCAGGACAGTCCGCTGCTGAGTCCTACGGGGCTCCTGCTGCTGCCTAAGTTCTACGAGCCGCCTGCGCAGAACTCCACAATGGACGTGCACCCGCTCAGCCTCCACAGAAGTAAGGCCCATTCAGTGGTGACCTGTATTTGCTTTTTTATTCATTTCTTTATGCGGCGCAGGCTCAGGGCTACCTCAGACCGTGCGGATAATGGCCCACCGTATTCGAAATGAGGGCTCTGGAATATGGAAAAAAAAAAGCAATACTACGCACATTGCATTTTCTCTTAATTTATACTTCTTGCTTGTTGTAGCAGAACACCAGACAAGGTTGCATAACTGAAAGCGATTGTGCTGCTGATCAAGCCTTAACGGGAAAAGGGTCGAGTGCCAACACTGAGATGTGCGGAATTTTCGATTGTGCGTACTTGTGAAATATAATGAAGCTGTTCAGAAACGTGTAAGCAGATTGTAACAGCATGGCAAACGTGACATTTTATGCGTGAGGATCGATTAGTAAAAGGTATTTATATAACTGATTAACGCCTCCAGTCCGATGTAAATCGGTTCAATGTATTCTGCGAAATTGCTAAATAGCCACTAATCAATAAACGTTGTTTGTGCGAAAAGCACTTCGACTTGTTTTATAGAGCCCTCTCTAATTTTTTTTTTCTTTCTTGGTATATGCACATGACATGGAAAGGAAATGCGCATCCTCGGCACCTCTTTCGTTTGCTAGGCTCGTAATCAATCCGTAGAACGCCGTAAGGCGGAGACGACGCAGAAACGATGGAGTAAAAAATATAAGCGTTCCCTATTGCTAGATCATTAGGAGCTTCACACTTCAAACGATCAAAAACTCCCATCGATGGGCATTGCTACATAATGCGTTGCTTTCTTTATGCTGATTTATTACGTGCAACAGAACTTATTCTTCTAGTTCGGTAAGCTAAATAAATTTGCAGAAATACGAGCTTTACACAAAAATGGTGTGCTTTCATTGGTTCTGCACCCCCCCCCCCCCCCGATTATCTTCGTATTGCAGTCGCAAGCCCCATACAGTGTCTAAAAGTAAATGACCTTTGAAGGGAATCACTGGGAAATAAATGTGCGCATTTCCAAAACACAATTGCCGACATCCAAAGCGCTGTATTGCCTAGTTTGATCTTGTTTTGTTTTTCTTCTTTGGGGAGGATTGTGGCGGAAAGGATGAATGGGGTATCTGTTTCGCACGTGGCATAAAAATGATAACGCCACCTTGTTTTATTAAAGACGATAGTCTTTCTCGGGGAACTTAAACGCAGAAATTTTGGTCTGTCTGTCTGTCTGTCTGTCTGTCTGTCTGTCTGTCTGTCTGTCTGTCTGTCTGTCTGTCTGTCTGTCTGTCTGTCTGTCTGTCTGTCTGTCACACGATTCAGCGACCCGGCCAAAGTTGAACCACTTGCTTACCGCCCACTCATCTTGAACTGGTACGGCTGTTCATACTTGTGAACGTTGTCGATCAAAAAGTAAATATTGCATATCTGAGGCGCAACATCACTAGGTAAGTATTAGGCGGTGTGTTCCTTTAATAGAAAATACATAGATACGTAATTCTAAAGACCCTAGTTCTTAAGCTGCGCTGAAAATGCTATGCTGTGCGCGCCGATGAACGCCCTCTGCCACAGGGGAAGGAAACCCTCTGCACAAGCTCATGTTTCCCCACGTATTGCCAGATGACGTCTATATCTCACGCAGCGCCTCCTCTATCGTCTTTATACGGCATTTGCAGCGGAGCACGCAGATACGCGGCCAATTTTTATTGCTGCACTCGATGCCACAATGCACTCGAGTCCTCACCCCCCCCTCCCCATCCACTACTCTTCCCTCTCCCTTGTTTTTTCTCAGGTCGCCGTGCGAGCGGAAACATCGCTCGGGTGTGAAACGTGTCTGTTCTTTTTTTTCTTCCTCTTTACAGAAAAAACTTTCTCTTCATCGAGCTTCTACGAGGAACCTAACTGCATTTACCCCACGGTAGAAGAACAAGTAGAGCTAGCTCGCAAAATCGCAGATTCTCTTTCGGCGGACACCAACCGGAAATCTCGGGGCGCTAACATGTTCTTCAAGAGGGTCAAACGCTCCCACAAGTGGGTTCATGAAGGTCAGTTTGATTATCACAATGTACTTGTCACTTGTGTCAATGTATGCGGTGTTGTCGTTTTCACATTGACCTGCTTTTTATTTTTGTTTTCTGTTTTATTTTACCGTAAGAGAATTCTTGGTAAACGTGAAGAAATGCAAAAGGAAAAGACAGAAGGCGGCGCTGCATTTAATTTTCCATACCAGCGCACCCCGTGATGTAGGAGATTTTCATAGAGCTTGCTCGGGCCTAGTCTTTTTTTTCTTAATAGTTCTGAATGCCCTCATAAATGGCACTAGAATAAAGTTGGGGCTAACACAATCAATTTTAAAACATCTGATAAATTATTAACGCTTATCTAAACAGTGCAAAGGGAAAAAACGTTTACACACCACAAAAAGCCCACCAGTGTAACAAAAATAATCGGACGAATATGATACAACACGTGTATACTGACTGAAATGCCCTCATAGTAGAAAACAGATGGATATACGCGTTCAGGTAATACAAAGCATGTAGAATGTCATGCAGTGGCGTAGCTAGAAGAGGAGCGCTTTCTCATGACGTGCTCCACATTTTCCACATTTCCTGCACAGGTGCTGTCGCACTTCTTACTAACGCTATTACCTGGAGAAATTCTTATTAGTGCAGAAAAATGTGAGGGTACGTCTTTTATTGCGATAGCACTTATATAGACACTCTCGGCGGGTTTTTGCCGTTGGCGTCGCCGTCATGTTTCGTATAAAGTCCAAATCGATAACATCCCCCTTTGCATCGTATGTTCTATCCGCGGGTAAAAGCGCGCGAGCGGAGGCGACAAACGCGACTGAAGCAGAGATGAAACGAGCCGGCCCATCTCCGTCGCACGGAGGGCGCATGCGATAACATTCGCGTGCAAGGCCTGCCGTCGATTGCTGCTCAAGCAGAGTAGAAACGCCCCACCCGTCTTGAACGAGCATGAAAAGACGCGAGGGCGGAGGGGGGTGTTGCTCGAGCAGCAACTGTGAACTTTTATTCTAAGGGCGCAGTCGCGATCGCTGGCGCGTGCGCTATTTCGGCAGGCATCAGCAGACGGCTGGTATACTCTTTTACGTGCTGTGCTCTCAAAACGAAGAGACTGTGCGAAAACCGCATCTCTCCCTGGAGCGGCCGTATTCTCTTACACCAGCGTTTTCTAGAGTTACGCGAGATCGGATCCAGAAGAGTTAGCTGCCAGCCTTCGAATATTTCGGGAGTATTTCTGCCACACAACAGTAATCGCCATCCACCTCGCGTACTTTCCTCGCGTTATCACCGCGGTCCCGGCCCTTTCCTATCACGAACGGCGCGCGCGTTATCAGCGGGACATAGCATTATTGATAGGAAAGTGACGAGAGACGGATTTTCAAGACAGGAAACGCGAGCAAACCAGATGATGATTATTTTTGTGTGGCAGAAATACTCACCAAATATTCGATTTTTTCTTAGAGTGTAGGATAGCTCAGGGAAAAATTGTGGAGTTAAATAAGCCGCATACCTGCATAGCGACCTTGGTTTGGCCGAGTTGCTTGTTGTAACGCATGCGTGGGCGTCAAAATCAGCATAATAGATTAAGTTACTATATAGGTCTCGATTTACAGCGACAGGATGCCAAGAAAGTATTTGCGAAATAGTAATGTATACCTTTAAGGAATGACGGAGCAAGAGAAACGTCTTCGCATATGCCCGAGATTACATAACGCGGAAAACCTGATACCAGTAGTTTAGCTGGCTTACTGCATCGCCTCGGTTGCACGATTGCCCCTGCCAGCACCGCTAACATCAGCCTCACAAATTCTTTCTCGCCTTCACTCATTCTTCACTGCAAACACTGCACACACTGCAAACCCTTGCCTGAACGATGTATGTTTACCTAAATAATGTGATTATAGGATAGATTTATTGAAAAAGAAAGGACGGTGATCAGCAGTGCCTACTGGATGTCGTGAAAATACATTCCTCCCATTATCGGACTTGTGCAGAGTGCGTGTGCGCGCACTGTGTACGTCCCTGAGTGCTTTCGTGTCTGCTTGTCAGGTACAACATCGTAGTCGACCTACTTGACATTTACGCCGGATTTGTTCCAAAACGTGTGGTTTTCCGCAAAGCTCTGACAGGTAACAAGTGAAATGCATATGTGGCGTTTTTTAAATAGCGAAGCTGTTGAAGCTCGATGTGAAACGGTTGTCCGGCCGCAAAAACCCTCCGCGCCTTTGTCTAGCAACTACCAAGCCACAGCGGCGCACCACCTGAGTTTAACCTCGCCTAGCCGCGCATGCGCTGAGGAGCAGCCGCCGCCAAGCCACGCCCACCGACGGAGGCAGTCCGCACAGCCACCGCGCCCAGCTCCGCCACAACTGGTGTGACGTCAGCATAGCCGTGCCTGGCCGCCGCAATGTAGCACAACCTCGTATGGTCTATGCATAGCCGTGTCGTAGTTAGCATAGCCGATGCATAGCTGCGCCGTAGCTAGTTCAGCCGCGTCACAGCAGGTTTGACGTCAACACTGTCGCTTAGCAACCGCCTTACGACCCAGCTGCCATAGGCGTGCGCAGGGCTCCCTTCGGGGGGGGGGGGGGGGGGGGTCAAAGGCGGGCGAAGGTTCTTCACAGCACCCCCCCCCATATTAAGTCAATGTATGGGGCAGGCTTTGCGCCCCCCCCCCCCCTCTTAGGTGACTAGAGGGGGGCGGCCACCCCCCTGCCTCCCCCCCCCCCCCCTCCTCGCACGCCTATGCTAGCTGTTACAAGTGTAGGTGCGCTCGACCGTGTTTACACAGCCTGTAGCCATGGCTCGACCGAGGAAGGTGCGCACGGCCGAAGAAGAAGCCGCTTACGGCGAGTCTCGGTGTGCTGCGGATCGAGAGCGCAACCGTCAATGCCTATTGGATCCCGCCTTTAAAACGTTTGCAAATCAATTGGGGTAATTCCTGACTATAATGTGGTCTCAAAAAAGCAGTTTCGAAAAAAAAAATTAGCCAAATCCTGTACCTGTTCGAATCAAACTGAGCCAGATCCAATAAACCAGCGCTGCGTCAACAATGGTGACCAACACAACCAACGTGGCCGCGTCCAATGTGTTTTATTTGTGACCTAGTTGATTTGTTATCGTGCTTTCGCTCCACAATTGCGTTTTCTTGGGCGATTTGGTACTTACTGAAGGACACCATATTGTAGGGCAAAACACGAATGGAAAGAGTAAGAGGCCGACTTTCCTACTCCTGCCTGTCTGTAAGTGTTTATTTTATAGTTTTGCGCTAGGGTATCATGTCCTTATTTTGCTCCAAGACGGTATATTATGGAAGACAACGAGAATGAAGTTACTGGGCATCGATAGGGTCACTTCTTCAAGGAACACCTTGAAGAACTGATCCTAAACGGTGCGGCATAACACCAGCTAAGACGAAGCTGAAAAGCAGAAGAACTGAAGCATTTTGGGCGGCCTTCAAAAAATGCCAGGAACAAGAAAACGCTGCCGATAGTCAAGGACAGTGCGCCTGTTGTCAGGAAGAACCACTCGCTCTTCAAGTCTAGTCATCGCCATTGCATCCCTGCAACAAAGGATGGCGCCGACGAAAGCACAAGATGGTGTTAATTTGTCGCAAAATATTGCTATACTGTCCGTTCGTTGCCATTTAGACTACTTTTTCGTAGCCAATTCAAGCCCAAATAAAACGTTCCTGTCTATAAGAGCCAAATTCATATTTTACTCCAGAGTACCGACGATAGTGGGCTATATAGATTTTAGCCGCAATATAGGTTTGAAGTATTTTGGTGACAAGAATACACTGGTAAAAAATTGTTGGAGCAGGCTCGGCCATATTGTCAGTACCAAACAACTGCCTTTCTCTCAGTTTCACTTGAAGTGGACTTGGCTCTTTAAAAAAAAACGCCATAGATATATCCAGTGAAGCAAAACTGTATAAATTGACTATCGATAGCAACGATACTTTTTTTTTCAGCCAGTAACATCGAGGCTGCCAGAGTCCTTCTTGCTGATGGCTTCACAGTAGTTCAGAAAAGAAAATATTCAATAGTAGTACAATAGTTCACCACTGTTTGCTGCTGATAGTGACATCTATAGCTCCACAGTTGTTTGCAGCCAATACTACCCTAAGATCTATGACAAATAGCAGTGACTGACCGGTCACGCATTTTTGCAAAATTTTATCTGCGCTGTGGTGGGTTTTGTGCATCTTTGGTGCGTCCTGAGGCGTATCATTACACTTGTCATCGTTTGCGTCTATAGAGCAGCGAGCTAGGCACTCAGCAATCATTGAACAGTCTCTCTCTCTCTCTCTCTCTCTCTCGTAAGCGTCTGCGTTCTGTCGATGAGGGCCGGGCAGATACCACACGCTGATGCTGCTCGTCACTCATAATGCATTCTTGAAGTACCTACAAGAAATGATCTTTTCGGTATAAATGGTGTCCATTCTTTTAAACCCATCTGTAGCGCAGCTTGCGTCCTTGCGTATTCTGTCTTAATGCCATGAACACCACTAGCTTTGAAAAATTATCTGCATAAGGCGCAATGGGTATTCAGTTGCAAGATAAAAGTTAAACATGACACCGGTAAATGTTTTTTTTTTCCTTTTTGTATTTTAACAGAGACTGCAAGGTGGAGGTTGGCATATGATCTCGCACATTAAGTTCGCTTTTTTTGTTCAAACGTGCAGCTTACATTTTGTCTTTTTTTATGACTTCGTTACAGGACATGACAAACGAAAACGTGCCCATAATTCAGATGTTTAACTTCCATGAGTGAGCAGGTGTGTTACTGTATTTTTTCTTTGCCCCCTCTCTTCGACAGCTCCCGACTACTCAGACTCTGAGGCGACTCTGTCTGGCACAGAAACGTCCAGGGAGGAACTTGCAACGCCAGATCCAGCGACTGTGCCGTACAAGATAAGCAAGGTTGGTGTCCGACGCAACGAATCCGCCCTCAGCAGGACGGAAGACGACAAAAGCAAAATGAGCACCTCGTCTAGCGTCAACATTTCGTTTCGGTGGCATTCTTGTCATTTTTTTCCCATATGACGCCCGCTGTAGGTACGCAGATCGAAGGACACCGCGAACTGCTTGAAAAAAAAAAATCAGGAATAATAAGGTCCACATCGTACGTTGTGTAGGTGGGCTATATGCACGTATATGACACCCTGTTCAGATGGGTCCAAGAGAAGCAATTGAAGTGTACATATATATTTAATTATCCTTTGCACAGTCCTGAGAGCGCGTGAGAACGAACTTTCGTCAAGCTAAAAGTGAAGCAAATGAAAGCAAACGCGCCTTCTTTAGCATTACGTGACGTCATATACTGCTACCAGTGAGAGCAGTGCTTCATGGGTGGGTACAGAAAGCTTACATATCTACAGGTAGCTTTGTCACCGCACCTAACGCCCGCAATTTTTTACGAAGTCGTTCTGGGGGCGCAAACGGATGCTACCGATGCCCTGACGACCCAGGTGCAAACTGAGCAAAACCATTCTTAATTTCGGCTAACTTTTTGTAAGAAAGAAAGGATAGGCAGCCGTGAAAGTAAAAAAGCAAAGAAATTTGGAAGACGAATAAACCTATAGTTTATATATGTCGGTGAAAGACAATGTCTTCCTGAGTGAGTTGGTGTGCAATTGTGGTCTGGAATCTATAAAGTTGATGCTGAGGCCCCATCTCAAACGACAGCGCCTCAAAACGCCGTCACGATAGAATAATGCAAGAACGCACCCCTCATTACCGGCACCATCGGGTGGTGGTACTACACAGTAGTGGTACCGCCAGTTCCGACACCACGTGATATCACCGGTAACACAAGCCACACGGTGATCCTACCGGTACCTATACCACCAGGAGCGCTTAGTACCAATCTATTTTTGCGTTTTGCGCACATACATAGACTACACTATATCTCCGAGATCGGCTTACGAAAGAGGCCTGAAAGATATCTGATACAGAAATGTGGTGGCTAATTCGCTAAGCAAGATATTGCCATAAAAAAACAGAAACACGACCAACATTATTTGAAGAGCATACAGTAATGTGCAAGCGATTGATTACGTTAACAACTGTACTCGTATGTGCCCCTTCGATATCGACAAAGCAGCGCCCAAAAGACACATTGACGCACACGTGTCTTCATCGTGCGCTGCTTCATCAATATCACGGCTCACGAACTAGCCCATCAGTACATGTACCGCTTTGTTTATTCTGTCCAGTGTATCGATGTGCTGCGGCTTTCCATTACACAGCCACGACAGTCCTCTGTTTTCTCGAGCTGTAACTTCCGCTAAACTTGCTGCTCGCAGGGTCCCCCGAAGCTGAAACTTATCCTAGACCCAAGACACTTACAAGACGCCAACACGCTGCGCTCGACGGGTATCAGCATCGTCGAGCACAACGCCATCAGTCCGGAGGTATGCCTCGATCTGGTAAAAGACCTGAACTCGCCGTGCGGCAAGGGAGCCGCCATGTTCGCCAAGCGCAAGAAGAAGTCTGAGGACTGGGTGGTGGACGTGGAGCGCGTCAAAGCCCAGCTGGGAGACCGCTGGCCGGAGCCGCACCAGCCGGTGGCTCCTATACGTACTCCCATCAAGACGCCCGTAGACCGCTTCAAGGAGTCGCTGGTCAACCCCCGGCTCAGGGTGGGTGCCTTCTTGACATCACCACTGTGCGCTGAGATGCCAACTGGTACAGCGACGCTCTAAAGTTAGACCAGGCATTGGAATCGTGGTCAACAAGATGAATGCAGTAATGCGCACTTTACACCCCGTCGAGTTTACAAGGTGTTTCTGATAACTTCTGAAAACCTCGGAAAAAGCAGGCACGTGCTGCACGAACGCAACTGACACGTTGTTCGCTGTTCTCACAAGCAACACGGACTTTTCTTTACTTGAATTTTACTGTAGTTGACAATTTACAGGTCATAAATTACTTTTTTAACTGTCGACCCAATGAAACAGAACCTTCATTCAAGAAGGTCTTGAAGAACTCTCCTTGTCCAGAAACACTACAACTTATTTGAGATTGTCTTTGCTTTTATGTGCTTCGTCATGCCCGCAAGAGCTTTTGCAGTGAACAGCTACGCACCCCAAATTAATGTTCTGGGTCATTACCTCAAAGTCATCCTTTTCGCCGACGACCTATTTATCTATTCATGCCTTCAATCTATCAATCGACCTAGCCATACTTAGACGACAGTAATACCGCTGCGCACGAGCGGATAGTTACGTGGCGCATTTTTTTTTTTTTCAGGTCTACCCCACGCTTTCTTTGAGGCCCATAAAAGTATGACCCACAGTGAATGTCCCAATGAAAAAAACTTACTTGGTGTTTCTGCGAAGACAGCGAAAAATGTTTGAAAATCAGGAGGGCAAACAGCGCAATTCTACCTTTTTGACGGGATATTACTCAAAAAATTGGAAAATATTTTCTTAGGAAAATGAAACGCATAAAATAATTTAAGAACTTGTTCATTAAGCTTTAACTAATTACCTGACTGCACATATTGTAATTTCCAAATTGTCACAGGGGAGTTCACAAGGAGGATTCAATTTGAATGAATTCTCAGGATGATATCACTTCGTAAGTATTGATTCCCGAACTTTGCAAAAATACATTAGCTGTCCAGTTACTTTTGAGCATTCAGTACGCAAGACGGTTTTCTCTTGTTTCTTTTTTTTTGTTTTTTGAAGTTGGTTTCAGGGCAGAGAATTTCTACCGTAAGCCTTAGGCGCATAGTATATCGAAGCAGGGTCAAATACAGACTTACTTCCAATTGGATATACCTTACAGCCTCACTGGCTACAATTTTGTAAATTGCAATATGTGTCACAAGGTAATTAATTGAACGCGCAATCAGTAAATTTTTATTGTTAGTCCACTTTGCATCTTAATTACTCGTGCAAGTAATGTCCGTTTTGTACGCTTGACGTAATTTGCAACGTCGCCAAAGTTTATAAGCCACTCCACGCTTAAGCCCACCTGTTATGAGAATGGGTTCAGGGGTTTCGCTTTTGCCTTTGAAAAGCCCCAGAGAATGAAACTGGGAAGGACAATGTTCCTTCCTGTCCACAGCATCAGATAACTGCCTGCCATGCTACATTATCTCTACAAGAGAGCCTCGGGACTAACTTTGCCATTCAGTGCACGGTTGGTACTTGACAAACACTGTACATTCTTCCATCGGTCAGCCGTAATATTTGCTGACCAATGGAAGGCTGACCCCTGTCCTTCGCCAGGTAGTCTCTTACGAAGGCAGGACAAAAGTTTTTGTTCGACATGCAGGACGAATACAGGTTCGTAACATTCGGAGCTTTCTACTACCACAGTGCGTTATAGTTATGGAAGCGTTAAGACACTACATAATAAATTGTGCAACGGCTCGGAAGGAGCTGCCATCTTTTATAACAAGTATTTTAAAAAGCAGTCAGGAGAAATGGGAATGAGCCTGTGTTATCCGCCTGTCCGCAGCTTGTCAAGAGTCCCTGGGAGGCGGCCCTTGAGTCTCCCATCGGCAGCTGCGAGAAAGCTTTCGCCATGGTGCGCCCCGAAGAGGTCGTCGAAAGTGTGATCCGTGCCGCTGAATCGAAGGGGGTCCCCGAGCCGGCTGCCTACCAAAACGGGCTGTCTGGCGCCTATGAGCCAGCCGCCTACGAGCCGCGGCCGTTCGCCGCCCCTTACAATCCAAAAGACCCGTGCTTGGCCAGGGCTCCTCGGGGCTGGCGGGGCACCGCCACGCGTAAGTGTGATTCATTATATCAGCTGCTTACGTTTGACCACGCTGAATGCCGACAGTTGTGCAGATTTTTTACACGGTCTCCTGGCCAGAATCCTACAAAGATGCCTCCGAAGAAAGTGTTCATTTTTTTTATTACGTATTTCATTTGGGCGTTTAAGGTGGTATCCTCGGTCGATCACCTAGGGATACTTGCATTTTCACAACACATCGCGTGAGCAGCGCCGCGCGTGTCGGTGACTACGTGCAACAGTGTTCCATGGTGTTCCATTTCAAGATAGAGTGCCTGGAAGTTCGAACACTGCTGAGAATTGGACGCAAATACCTGCGGTGCTTCTTGGGTACAGCGCTAAGGAATACGGGACACAGACGAGGATGGTGAAGACGCACTCGTCTGCGTCCTGTTTTTTTTTTTTTTTTCGCGCTGAACCCAAGAATGAATCACCAACTCGCCCAAGCTTATATGCCCGGTGCTGTCAAGTAAAGCCTCTCGAAACCCTCTCTTAAAAACATGATCGACCGACAATTCGGTGCCATATTAGGGTATAACGCTGCGAGGGTTCTTGGCTCCAACAACGCACAATAGATAGATCTGTGGGAGCGCGTTTTATGTTGATGACAGCGCAGTGGTAGCTGTCAAGCGTCTTGTGCTGATAGGAAAGTGATCTGAGTCTCTAAACACATAATACTTGAATGCACCGCGTACCGAGACGCCAGAATTTGTATTGAGCGCCAAATGGACATGATCCCTCATGCTCTGTTAACGTAACAATGCATCTTAATTCCTATGCTGGGCCGCGCAAAACAGCCGCGGGTCTTTGGTTTATTGTTCCTTTATACCTATCAGAAATTGGCCTTCTCAGAAAGATTTAAACGAGGTTCACCTTCGTGAAATAGAAAAGTCTAAATCTCCCGCCCATAAATATCATTATCTCGTTTACTCGCTCATTTATATGTGTAGTTATTTTCTCTTCTTCCTTAGAATAATTCAGTCAGCTTTCTCCTTTATATGCAAAGCATCACTTTGGCAGTCATATGCACGCCGTCAGAAATATCAGCCGCTCAGTGCTCATTTTTCAACTGCAATAACAGCAAGTACCACTGTGGGGACTCGACAGATCCTCTAATGGATGAGTGCAACATTTTTTGCTGTTCCTACAGACTCTGAACACAAAACGCAAACAGCGCCCGAATTCGTGTCGCTTCCTTCTTTGGTTTTATCGCTGAGCTACAAGGTGAATCAAGTTAATGTTTTATCTACATGAGCCCACGAGGGGCAATCAAAACGTTTTGCAACTCGTATGTCAGGAAACCTGCCAGATCTTAAAGGAGAAAATAACTTTGATTTAAGACGGAAAGATTTGGAAGGATGGGCTCCCTTCCCTAGGTGGCAGCCATGAGTCCTTGAGCTGTAGCGGCACCCTCGGCTTGCCGAAGGACTTGGAGTTGCACTCCTGGGTCTGGGCTTAGCAGTGCGGTCTCCCACTGCTCTCAGTTAGTATATGTTCTATCTTGCCCTGGCACTCTGAGGCAAGCCCACAATATATGATTCAGGTCCGCCCTTCGATTACAAAACCTGCCAGAGCTTAGAAAAAAAAAATTATTTTTCAGCGTAATCTCCCCGCACACTAATGCACTTCTCCGATTTTTCCGGAAGGCTTTTGATACCCTGCAAAAAAAAAATCTTCCTGGTTGCCAAGCCACTCTGCGGGAGTTTGAACCGAGTTCAAGTAATCAAGCCTTGTTCCCTTGAGGTGTTTATTCAAATTCTGAAATAGGTAAAAGTCACTCGGGGCCAGGTCGGCACTGTAGGGCGGGTGGTCCAGCTGTTCGAAACCACTCTCGAATGTCAGTCTCGAATGTTCACGAGACCTGTGAACCGGGCCGTTGTTGTGCACCTCTTGTCATTAATCCTCGGCGTTTGTCCGCGATAGCTGTACGCGGTTTTCGAAGAACGTTGGCGTAGTATTCGCCTGTAACTGTCCTGCTGTTTTCATGATACTTAATGAGCACGATCCCCTTTGCGTCCCAGAAAAGTGTGGTCATCACTTTCCTCCCCGAGCGTTGGGTCTTGAACTTTTTCGGGGGAGGGGATCCCGGATGTCTCCACTGCGTAGACTGGTGTTCTGTTTCTGGGTCCCAGTGATACAGCCACGTATCATCCCCAGTCACAAGGCGGGAGAGAAAATCTTCTGGGACTCTTGAATAGAGGTGCAAAAGTTCCCTTGATGAATAAACGCGGTGGTGTCCATCTTGCGCCGAGAGGTTCCGTGGCACCCATCGCGCCGAGACCTTGAACATACCCAAAACGTCGTGGATGATAGTGAAAGCACTGCCATAAGAAATGTTCAATTCTCCAGCAACCTCGGACATCTTGATTCAGTGATTATTCACGATAAGGCAATCTGCAGAGACTGCATTGTCCAAATCGGTTGAAGTGGTCGGCCGGCCTGACCTTGGGTCGCCTTCCACGTGCACACGGCCAAGTTTAAACTCGTTGAGCCACCGAGTCACTGTAGCATATGAAGGACATTCACTGCCATACACATTCACCATCCACCCGCCACGGTGGTCTAGTGGTTATAGTGGTCTACTTCTGGCCCGCAGGTCGCGGAACCGAATCCCGGCCGCGGCGACCGCATTTTCGATGGAGGCAAAAATGCTTGAGGCCCGTGTGCTTAGATTTAGGCACACGTTAAAGAACCCCAGGCGGTCGAAATTTCCGGAGCCCTCCACTACGGCGTCTCTCATAATCATATCATGGTTTTGGGACGTTAAACCCCAACAATTATTATTAATTGCATTCGCCATCCTACTGTGGATTTCTTTGGCGGAACTTCCTTCTTTGCACAAAAATTTGATAACGCTCCGGTACTCGAGCCTGAAATCGTGGGAGGACGCCATGTTTTGCTGACTGATGCAGACCAAGTAACGAACTGGAAGGTTTGATATTCAGGCCTTGCTAGGCTGCAGAGACGACCTAAACAAAAAGTAGAGAGAGACCACTGTCACATATTTGGTTACAGCCTAGTTGCAAAACTTTTTGATCTCCCCTCGTACCTTATTTCTTGAATATCCGCGATCTTAACTGGACGGGAAAAAGCCCGAGAACAAGAAGGAAGACAGGCGATATCAGCAGCGCAAATTCTCAACTGTATATATAATTTATCGCAGGAAGAAGTATTATTATTATTAATATACTGCATCTTTTCAGGCACCGCCCACCTTAGTTCAAAAGTTTGCGCTGCAGTCACTTGTTCTTCTTTTGTCCCCGTGTTTTTTTTTTTCTTCGCATCCAGTACAAATGAATGCCAACTCGCGCAGCTGTCAATTCATCCGCGACCTTATAAATGTAAGCCTCGGTAGACAATTATATTTTCACCTCGACGACACACAGCTCACCAACTGTGTGCCGGACGCCGCATTAGATAATTGTGCTTGGCGTGTACCGTGAGTGACACTGCAGAACTCATCGCGCGTAGCTGAAGTGCCACGTTTCGTGTGCAGAGCCCGCTCCCGAGCCCAGCGGCGGCTCCTGGCCCAGCGCCGGTGGCAGCGCTGCCCCGTCTGAGAGCGTGAGTCCTTGCCCGCCGCTACATACCGGCGGAGCCGTCCAGCCCAGCGCCCTGAGCCCACTTCCCGCATTCGGATCACCGGCTCCGAGCAGCATCAATCTGTCCCAGTTCCAGAACTTCAACAGCCTGCCGAGGTCATGGTCGCCGCGCTGCTCCAGCCAAGCCTCGTTTCGACCAGTGAAGGCCCCCACCTTCTACGCCCGCTAATGCCATGGCCGTAGCTGGAGAGGCCAGTGTCGAAGTCAGGCTGTCATTTGCCGGCTCAGCAGGAACGCCGCCCACTCATGCCCTTGCTTAGAAACCATAAAGGACCGCAGACAGCCGGGAATACCTTAGAAATTACCTCCTTTGCTTTTGGTGGCGTAAGAGCGTACGTCGCCGCGCTGCCGAAGCTGCGGGAGGTTTATCGTGTTACGTACGTATTTAATGTACGCCTTGTGACGCATTTCTTTTCTGGCCTTGCTCCTGTATCATTAGACAGAAACGTACTTACATGCGTGTGTGCAAGGTTCATTCTGGGAACCCGGTAATTCAAGTACTAATTGCATCGTTAAAGAAAAACAGTACCTTCTTTTGCTTCATGACCCCTGTTGTCTACCACGCCTTCTATTCTCTGCGCATCGCTTTAAGGTTCGACCTCCGCATTGCGATATGAGCAGAAATCTTCGTACTACCCGGACTATTCACGATCTGTAAGATTCTCGATGTCACACTTTTTTTTTTATTTTGTGCCTCGGCTCATCTGTTCTTGTTGCATCGGCAGAAGACACGTTGACTTCAAATGAAACCATTTCTGCACATACGCTTGTCTCCAAGCCTTAAGAGAGGCAGAAATGCTTTCATGAGTGATAATGCAGTGTGTGTGCGTGTGTGTGAGTGCAGAGAAGATACAAGAACAAGAAGGAAAAAAAGTTCCATGAAAAGACTAATTCTCAGCTTAGTTTCAGCTAAGCTGAGACTAAGTCTCAGCTTATATATATACATAAAAAGAAATAATACACTACAAGTTGAAATGGACTTCCTGTAACATATTCGAGGCGCATACCAACAAAAACTCGAAGTGCAGCAATGTATCAGAATGGTAACCATGAAAAAAAAATGTTTTACAGAATGAAGGATGAGGAAGGCTAATTTAATGAAGAGGATTCATGAAACACGCCAATGTGGTAGCGCCGCCAGGCGGAGTAGCAATGAATTGGCGAAAATAAGTAGGTGCTATGTTGCGGCTTAACTTCGGAAAAGTGGCAGTGACTATAGAAGCATTCTAAAGGGGTCATATGACGCTGACAATTATATTGCGTCGTAAGGAAGCCCCCACTGCGCAGTGATGCCTTCGTGAGCAGGACTTTCACTTCTCTTTTCAAATACTTTCCTGACGAGCTGTGTATCAATAACTGTACTCACCCAAGGGAACCTAGCTGCTGACGGGAGGCAACAGTCTTGAACAGTCATGCACAGAGTCGTGCGTAACTACGTGAAATGAAGCGCGATAAGCATCGATCAAAGCACAAGTCATCGTAAATTCGTCAACACCAATACCGCGACTCGCTTCGACCTAGGAACAAACCAAATCCGACAGTGCGGTACATTTTATACGTCAGAGCGACGTTCCCATATTCATGTAATTAACGACGACGTGCTTGTGTGCTCTTCCGGGCCACCGAGCACGAATCTTGCCCGAGCGTCCGGCGGGTGGGCCTCGATCACTCGCGAATCGTTCCTGCGTGCACACAAGTAACGTACCCGCAGCGTGGCTATCATCGAAGGGATGTGCAAAGAGTTCCTTCCGAACAGGGAATAGTAGAGTGTATTTCTCAGAGTGCGTGACACGCCTGGAACACCTGCGTTGGCGCACCGCGGCCAAAAGGCGGTAGGTACGACAATTTCTCGTTATCACACACGCCGCATCACACGACGCGTGTGAAAGTCAATCGCGTGCGACATTGTAAAGGCGCATGACTTGTTCATCGAATTTCACGTGCATTTTGCCTCGTCAGCCAAGGAGACAGGCGTGTGTACTTTCTGAGTAACCGTGCATACTATACAAAAACAAAGCAACGACACAGTAACAACCTGCTGCCTTTAGGTAAGCAATGACTGCATCGCCCTAGTGATATATAGAAGTAGATATTTCACTGCTATCATTAAAACAACCATTGTGCCACACGACCTTCACAAGGAAGCCTACAATAGCGAGTAAGCGCCTTTTTTTCTGCTACGAGAATTTTCCTGCGGTAGTAAAAACGGCGCAGGGGTAAGGCGTTTACCTGCTATCAACCATGTGTCATGACCTCCGTTTCTCTGCTCAACTGCTTCATTTATTAAAATGAGCGTGAGTTTTTGATGACGATGATCGAAAGTACGAAAAGCTAGCGACAAAATAATGTATTTACGATTCGATATGTGTATGGCGTGCGTGGGCTGCACATTTAGCGGCGCTTTGGAGAGCAACCACTTTCCGCTGTAAATACTCACCGAGGAAATGAGACGATGCAAGCGAAGTACCACGACGATATTGCACTTGCACAAATGGCTCTTCTTGCGGAGCTCATTCACTAAGACTGCATCTTCGATATAGTATTAGTCGTAACGCACAGTGCGCTATCGAAGCGAGCAGTCAATGTGTACCAGGCGCAAGAATGCCAGTGTACGATAATACCTGGACGCACAACAAGCATGCGGCCTTTGTAGTGTAAACACGATGAAAAACTTTTTTTTTTCGAATCCCAGTAGATGAGAAAAACCAGCCTAGACTCCAGTTTGCATGCGTGCGATTTTCTTTGTCGATGTTTGCTTGTTTCTCGACTGACGGCGGAATAAAACGTTTCTGCTCCCGTCTCTTCCCGGATCCCTGCATTTCTTTCCATTTGCATAGCGCATTTCAGGTCGCCAGGATGTATTACTGCCGGCGTCAAATGAAACCCGAACGGGGGCAAGCATTCGCAATGGCATAGTGCGCGCCGTCCAGTCATCACAATGGACAGGCGCGCGCATCCGGTTTGGCAGCACTGCGCATGTGCGCGCCTGTCCACGGTATACCACGGTGATGACTTAGCTGCGCGCACTGTACCATTGCGAACGCTTACCGCAGTTCGAGTTTCATTTGGCGCCGATAGCGCACACACAGGTTCAATACCAGTTGTAAGGACCAGGTGGCCCTAATCAAACTATGCAGAAGTTACAAAAACCCGGACGTTTTTTAACTAAGGAAATTTTCTTACCCAACTCTTGCATTCCATTACCATTATATACCATACACGTAAAGAATTCGCTAAACAAAGCATGGTCGCTTGTGCGATCCCAGTTACTATACCCACCCAGTCCTTCATCCTCATAATAAATCCTTGTAAGCTTGCTAAAATAAATAAAAGTTGTTTTCAAGTGGCACTGCTATTGCAACTATGCCTATACAAAGACGCGGTGGAAAAACCCTGGCTCAAGGACATGTCCGCAAAATGTGGACAGAATTTCGCTAAGGGAACCCACGAAATTCTGAGGAAATGCTGGGCATATGTTGCGACAGGGATCATGTATGGTCTGTGAGAAGTGTGTGGGGTGGGCAGGTGCGCTGTGTAAAAGTATAAACTGCACATTGGAGTACGACGCAGTTTTGATGCGTGCGTCGTTTCGGAATGACCCTGCATGTCAAAATTAGATGTGGTATGAATGAAATTCGTTTTGGGCGGTGGTGGAGCATGAGAACGTTTTTATTTTAGGCTGAAATATCAGAATCCGTGCCCGACTCGATGTTGTAGATGGAAAGCATGGAGGCCGTCCGTCTAAGCAGGGTAGATGAGTCCTCGGAAAAAGGCGTCTCCTTTGAGTGTAGCAAATATAAGGTGATTCTTTTATAACTGACCTATTGCATTGGGCTGTAGTTTTGTTACAAAGTATCCGATTTTAATGCGGTTTGCACCAAAACATTCAAGAAAAATGAAAATTTAATTACCCTCCCCGTTTTTTGACCTGCAACGCCGAAAAAGAAAAAAAAGAGCAATAAGAAATAACGAAAACCGCAAAATGCTATACAAAGAGGGATGGCTTGCGCCTATAAAACGTTGTTAAAAACTCTGGTTGCCATACAACCTATATCAAACGTGACTAGTAAAGCTTTGTAAAGGTTATAAAGGTTTATAATCACTCACCTCACAGCAGACGTTGAAAATGGCCACCCTCCTGGCGTGCGTAGGCATAACCGAACTCGCCACTCCATGTTGTCTGCAACACTTCGAAATGTGTCGGCAGTGATGTTCGGCAGTGCCCTAGAAATGTTGGCCTTTAATTCGTCCAATATCCGTGGCTTATCGCGATAGACACAACCCTTCAGAAAACCGCATAAGAATAAATCTGGGGACCGAGTTTTTAATAACGTTTTATAGGTGCAAGCCATCCCTCCATGTATAGCATTTCGCGGTTTATTTATTTATTTTTTGCGTTGCACATCAAAAAACGGGACAGGCCAGTAAATTTTCATCCTTCGTCAATCTTTCGCCGCAAATCGCATTAAAATCGTATAATTTGTAACAAAACTAGAGACCAGTGAAATAGGTCAGTTCTAAAAGAAACACCTTGTGTAGAGCGCACGAAAAGAACGAGGACGAAGAAAGAGGACACACCGCGAGCATTCCGTCCTCGTCCTTTCAAAGCGATATCGTCGATTTCTCTCAGTTCGACCTTGACAGGACCGACAAAATCGGTCGTATTCGTTGATGAGTGGAATAAAGCAAAAAGCTGAAAAAATATTGGGCCGCGTATTTCCGTGCTTCGCTGCAAATGTCGTCGAAAGACGATAGTCGTCTGCCGGCCCTACTACATGAGTCCTCCTCCTCTATGTTGAATCGCCGCATCTGGCTCATAGCGTCGCATTTGCAGCGCAGCCCAAAAAACACTAGCATTTTCGGCGCAGTCTAAGAAACACTAGGGTCTTTAGAATTACATATCTATGTATTTTCTAGTAAAGTAAGACACCACCTAATACTTACGTATTGATGTTGCGCCTCAGATATGCGTAACATTTGCTTTTTGATCGACAATGTTCACAAGTATGAACGGCGGTACCAGTTCAAGATGGCTGGGCGTTCTGCAAGTGGTTAAACTTTGTCCGGATGGCTGAATCGGGTGACCGACAGACAAACAGAAAGACAGACAGACAGACAGACCAAAATTTCTGCGTTAAGTTCCCCAAGAAAGACTATCGTCTTTAAAAAAATACTGCTGACTCAGCTGGCAGTATTTGCCCCATTGTAGCCAATGTCCGAATCGAATACGCACCTGCATTGTATGGGTTCAAGGTACAATAATTAAAGATGACATTAGCGCGCCTAAAATGCGCTATTTTAAAAAAGACAAACATGGCATGTCTTAAAGCTGGTAATACTGCGAAAAAAAGAAAAGAACTAAACCAACGAACTTAAAGGGACATTAAAGTGAAACAATTAGTTTAGACCAAGGGTCTTAAACACGCGGCCCTTGGAGCGCTGCTTCACACGGAATACAGTTTTCTAAATTTGCTATAGTACTCCCATTGCGTGTGTACGTATGTGGGTGCGTGCCAGTATCGCATGTGTATGTATGCGTGCGTGTCTGTAATGTATGTACGTGCTTGCGTGCGTGTCTGTATAGCGTGTGTATGCACGTGCGTATGTGTATATCGCGTGTGTGCATGTCTGTATCGCGCGTGTATGCGTATGTGTGTGCGTATCTGTATCGCGTGTGTATGTGCGTGCGTGCGTGGGTGTCTGTATCGTGTATGTATGTGCGTGCGTGTCTGTATCGCGTGTGTATGCATGTGTGCGTGAGGCTACATCGCGTGTATGCATGTGCGTGCGTGTCTGTATCGCGCGTGTATGCTCGTGTGTATGTGCGTGCGTAAGTGTCAAGACCACAATTATGAAATAAATTCTAGTCTATACTTTGTGCTGCTTACATTATATACGCTGAACACACCTCCGCGTTACGGTCCGTTTATATTTATCAAAGCGTCTTAAAAAATATAGATTTGTCACTGTTCTGTCAGAAGCCCCCTTCCGTCACAAGTTTCTTAAAAGACAGATTCGTATTTAATGTTTCAAGGGGCCGATTAAACAAGCGCGCTGCTGCTGAAAAACATTTATTTACAGATGTTATTTACAGGGAGGCTGGGAGCGGTCCTTAAGGGGCCGCCCCGTACAAACACTAGGTGGGCTCCCTCTTACGGGAGCCCATTGGCGATGGCCGCGGCCCGGGCTCGCTCGACCAAGGCCCGTTGGGCCGTCAGGTCAGAGCAGCCGAGCAGGGCTGCCTCCCAGTCCTCCCGCGAAGGGTTGGGTAGTA
Organism: Rhipicephalus sanguineus; assembly: GCF_013339695.2. Lineage (NCBI taxonomy): Eukaryota > Metazoa > Arthropoda > Arachnida > Ixodida > Ixodidae > Rhipicephalus > Rhipicephalus sanguineus. Next base: position 205,627,422 of record NC_051176.1, on the reverse strand, counting down.
GGGGAAGGTTTGGAGTTTTTTGGCAAGCCCACACCATGTGGAAAATGTCACAGGAATTTTCCTCACAATGCGGGCACTTCCCCGTGCAAGCGGAGTCAAAGTGTTTTATAATTGCCGGGCACAATAAAGTTTTGGTATAAAGGCGAAGGAGGATTCGCTCCTCCGCCTTCGTGAGGCCTTTACAGGGTTTTGGATAGATATTATGGCCGGATTGATAAAATTGTGTGACCTCCTTAAAGGTGTAGGCGGGATTGGGTTCGAGGTCCGGATCGGTAGGGGACGAGGATGGTGCCCGGAGAGTGAGCGCGCGGGCAGCGGCATCGGCCGTCTCATTACCATCGAGGCCCATGTGCGCCGGAGCCCATATGATCGTTCGGTGCGCGGGGGCACCTAGGTAGCTGCTGTTCTGCAAAATTTTATAGGCAAGGTACAGGGGTGCCTGTCGCAATATAGAACAAGCGCGCGCAGTGATTCCAATGCCGCTGCAGCGAGCCAGTGGAGGGTTCAGTGTGCCGTGCGCAGCGCGCCGGCCAGAGGAGGGGAGTAATCCGAGAATTCAGGAGGAAAACACGCACGCGGAGGAGAGTGTCGCTACTTTCCAGATCAAGGGGCTTTAGGCAACAGTAGAGTTACTGTATATGCTAAAGGTAGCATATACAGTAACTCTAGGAGACAGCGGCAGGCAGCGCCCCCAAGCAGGCAAACGTATTAAAGCAAATTTTAGTTAGACGCTGGAAGTTGTTGTGTGCCGAATGAAGAGCAGTATGCCGCAAGAATTTTTCAAATCAGTACATTACGAGCTGAGAAAAACAATAATTTGCAGCGGCGCGAAACCATGAGGCGAGGAGGCGAGTTTAAAACCCTTGCCACTCGCTCCGTGTAGCCTTAGCAAGCCAAATCTCTTCCCTGCCCTCTTCACTTGACACATACGCAGGAACACGTCATGCGCATGCATGGTCACGTGCGCATGACGTGCCCGAGCCAGCCCGAGTACGCGAGCGGCGTTGCATGGCCGCTACCTTTAGTTTTATGTAGCGGCCCTGGGCGTTTTGTCGGCGTTCTCTGTGGTGTACTGCCCGCTTCTGCGGGACGGCCATGAAAGTCGAGACATTTGTACGGGCACGAGAGTTGCGGTATCATGAGCTAGTGCCGCATTAACGTTTACTTGGACGCGGTAGAATAAATGAGCATAATTAGTGCTCGATGCGCTAACCGCGGGGACACGAACGCATGGGAAAGGGAGGCACATTAGCCCCGCATCTCGCCGCAGTTCACGAAAAAAAAATGAAAAAGACGCACACATTCCCTTTGTGTGTCTCATTATTTCTCTCAAGTTTTATTAATCTATTCAAGCAACAAACTATATGTGTCAAATAATTATCGCAGTTTCACGTGCTACTGTTGACGACGTCAGAGCACAGTCGTCTACGTAGAGGAGCGACGTCACAGCACTACCATCTACGTAGAGCCATTTTCTCATGTACGTAATCCCCTCATTCTCTAAAGCACGCGCCCGCGAGAGGAAGGGCAAGCAGCGTTCACCTTGACCCATTTGACCCATTCCGCGGCGCGTAGTGTTGCAAATTTTGGCAGACGTAATAGTGAACGCCCAGTGTGTGTATTAAAGGATGTACGTCACGCCGAGTTCCGGTCGACTCCGCGGAGCAACTTTTCCTGCGCCACGGAGTGACTCCCACTCTGAATCCACTCCGACTCTCCCATTGGAACGCTTGACTCCCTCTGCCATTTGAACACACTTGCTCCAAAAGGTGCAGAAAAGCTTGCTCCGACTCCGCCATTGGAATTCAACATAAGATTATGGTCTTATGACCATAATCTTATGACCACCAGGGGCGCAGCCAGAAAATTTTCAGGTGAAGGGGGGGTATATATTGTTCCGCGCCAGCGACATTCCAAAGAATGATGGACACTGTTCTCACCGGTCTAAAGTGGCACACTTGCCTTGTTTATCTTGATGATGTCGTCGTCTTTTCGGTCACCTTTGAACAACACCTGATGCGTCTGCAGGCTGTTCTGGAAGCGCTCCGCTCTGCAAACCTCACGCTGAAGCCAGAAAAATGCCACTTCGGTTACAAAGAACTCAAATTTCTGGGCCATGTTGTGAGCGCAGACGGCGTTCGACCTGACCCCGACAAGACCACCGCCGTTGCCTCTTTTCCTGTTCCCCGTGACAAGAAAGCAGTACGTCGCTTCCTCGGACTCTGCGCCTACTATCGCCGCTTCATCGCAAATTTTTCTAAGATTGCCGAACCTCTGACTCGCCTCACACGTGAAGATGTACCATTCACCTGGAATGAAGAACAGGACACGGCTTTCATCAATCTACGGGAGCGTTTGCAGGCACCACCAGTCCTTGCTCACTTCGACGAGGATGCTGCCACAGAAGTTCATACCGACGCGAGCAATATAGGTCTTGGCGCCGTTCTTGTCCAACACCAAGAAGGCACTGAGCGAGTAATAGCTTACGCCAGCCGTACCCTCTCTCGCGCCGAGACGAACTATTCTACCTCAGAGAAGGAGTGCCTCGCAGTAGTATGGGCAACCATGAAATTCAGGCCTTACCTGTACGGTCGTCACTTCAAGGTGGTGACCGACCATCATTCATTGTGCTGGTTAGCCAATTTACGAGACCCGTCTGGGCGGTTGGCACGATGGAGCCTTCGTTTGCAAGAGTTTGACCTTACCATCGTCTATAAATCAGGCCGCAAGCACGAAGATGCTGATTCGTTGTCCCGTGCACCTACTGAAGTTTGTGATCCCGACACTGAGGACGACAGCGGCTTCCTCGGAGTTCTCACTGCAACTGACTTGATCGCACGACAACACGAGGACGCCGAGATTCGCGCAATCATCGACAATCTAGAAGGACGCAACACTCCCGTACCACGACACCTTTCTCGCAATCTCGTGTCATTCTGTCTGCGCAGTGGTGTCTTGTACAAGAAAAACCTGAACGGCAACGGGAAAGCCTACCTGTTAGTCGTCCCTTCTGACATGCGAGACGACATTCTTCTTGCCTGCCATGACGAGCCCACATCCGGCCATTTAGGTTCTTCACGAACCCTCGCCAGAGTTAAACAGGCGTACTACTGGCCCAAACTTGCTGCATACATGAAGCGCTACGTAAAAAGCTGCCGTGAGTGCCAACGCCGCAAATCTCCGCCACTGAAGCCTGCAGGCCTGCTGCAACCCATCACACCACCTAGGGCGCCGTTCGATCGAATAGGAATGGATTTACTGGGGCCATTTCCGCTGTCATCTGCCGGTAACAAGTGGATCGTCGTGGCGACAGATTACCTAACGAGATACGCCGAGACAAGGGCCCTACAACGAGCTACGGCTTCCGATGTTGCCCAGTTTTTCATCGACCAGATCGTTCTTCGGCATGGCGCCCCGTCGTGCGTGATCACTGATAGAGGAACAGCTTTCACGGCCCAGCTTATTGATGACGTTTTCAAACTCAGCTACACGAACCACCGCAAGACGACGGCGTATCATCCGCAGACTAACGGCTTGACGGAACGAATGAACAAAACCATCGCCGACATGTTATCCATGTATGTGGACGTTCAGCACAAGACGTGGGATCAGGTCCTGCCGTACGTAACATTTGCGTACAACACTGCCATCCAGGAAACAACACGATTCACGCCGTTCCGTCTCGTCTACGGGCGTGAGGTACAAACCATGCTGGACGCTATGCTGCCACACGACTACGACGCTTCGCTTACACCTGAAGCTGAGCAGCTTACTCAATACGCCGAAGAAGCTCGCCAGTTGGCACGACTCCACATCACGCAACAGCAAACTGCAGATGCCCGCCGCTATAATCTTCGCCATCGACACGTCGAATACCACCCAGGAGATCAAGTTTGGGTATGGACTCCGGTTCGCCGCCAAGGGTTGTCCGAAAAGCTCCTGAGTCGCTACTTTGGACCGTACAAAGTGCTGCGTCGCATGAGTGATGTGAATTATGAGGTTGTCCCAGATGGAACCATGTCACCCCAACGTCGAAAGCACTACCCAGAGATTGTTCACGTTCTACGACTCAAGCCGTACTTCACGCGTTAGTGCGACTGTGCCTCGGCCTTCTCATTTTTTTTTTTTTTACGAAGTGCCCACACTGTGCCCGTTTGGTCTTTTCTGCTTATGCATGTCCGCTTGCACGAGCATCGGGGCGATGCTTTTTCAGTGGGGGAATAATGCCACCTGGATGATGAACTGCGGCAAGCACGAGCCCGCATCGAGCAAAAGCAAACGAAGAAGTCGTTTGGGACAGCGCGCGCTCTCGCTCAGTCTTTGTTGGTTTTGGCGCGGCCATATTAGTAGACCTGCGTCAGTCTTTCTGCCAGCGTGGTATTTCTTGCCCGGGGACCTCCTTTTCGCACGTGACAATATACACAAAATGTAAAAATTTGGGGGATGTTTGAACTCCCCAAACCCCCTATGGCTACGCAATGGCAGCCATACAGAAGAGGGCCCGTATTCACAAAAGCACCTGGTTAGAATTATTCATAAGGCGGTAGAATTGTTTGTCTATCATCAGCCCCATCAAAGTTCACTCCACAGAAAACTCATTCTGGAGAAAAATAAGCTTCAACTTCATGATAGCCCAAAGTTGCTGTTGGACACATCCATTACCTGCCTCTTCATTATATATCATAACGCCCCTGTGCAAAAATTGGGGCCTATAATGATGCTTCAATACTCCACATATTTGTAAGTTTCTGTCCCTTTTATGCTTAATGCATCCCTTATACATTCTACTGCATTAGGAGATTATTAAACCCATAACGCAATCTTACAAACATTACCAAAATAAGATTGTCGAGGCAAGGTGGAAGACGAGGCTTGCTGCACAACACATTTCTTGTAAATCCCATGCATAGCCATAGAATGCATGGCCGTGCATGGCAAAATGAGTGCTGCTATTTCCCACATACCTTCAATTTTGTAAATGCACAGGTCATTTCTGCACTCTTTTGTTCTCATTAAAGGGAAATGCCACACATATGCAGGTGCTCCACAAATCTTGACAGATAATGAAATGAAGCAGGACTAGTTTGTTAAAAGTGACTGATCACATACACAGTACTTGCACTTTCTGCAGATTTGGCTTCATAGGCACAGATAGCCATCCAAAGTTAGACATCTGCTACTGCCTAATGCCAATGGACAACGTATCCCATTAGCCAGTGAAGGTGGCCATTCCACGCACATTCCCATCTGTCCATGTGACTTGTAGATAAGAAATGCACGTGAGCACTCATGGTTCAGTGAATTTTTCTAATTTATTTTCCCTTGGTTTTTGTTGAACAAAAGTAAAAACCAACATAAAATGCGCAAAAACGAGGAAAACAATAACACGACGCCTATGGTGCAAGCGCAGCTTGCGAAGGCTGCTCCAGTGAAGGCCAACGCAAGGGAAATATCTCCCCAGAGGAAACACATGCACACACATGCACACACAAAAGAACTCTCTCACCAATGGGCGTCACAGTAAAAATTAAAATGTACAATGTGTTTTTTTTCTGTTCTTTATACAACGTCGTCTCAAAAAGGCAAAAACACTTTTCACCACCTGTCCTTCAAAAACCTAAAAAAGGGGCTTGTCCATCAGTACAGAGCGTATTAGTGGGACTCTAGAGGAAGTAAGACTATTGCGTATATATATGTACAGACATGGCGGCTAACCTACCCGATCAGACGAGCAGGAAGAACAGAAAGACTGCATCATCTGTGGGGTGTGCCCCAGACCCTGCAGCTAGTTGGCAAACCTGTCAGCGACCTGGTTCCACAGCTATCAACCTTGCTCTGTCACTCAACTACACATGAAACAAACATACACATTCACACACTTCTCTTTTAACTGACAACCAGCAGCTGAGCCAAATTGTCTGTCCACCTGTGCAAAAGCTTCCTGACAAGCCCATGTTTTGCAATGGATACAAGCCCAGGACTCTGCTGCTGTGTTCGAGCCTCGCTGAAATTGCAATCCTTGATCATAACACAGCACAATTTTAACATTGCCGTGTTCAGTGCTTTCTAGCAGTTAGACAATCCTGAATGGATAACCAATGTTTAAAAAGTCACCTCTTCCAAAATCACACATCACAAAAAGTTTTACACACTCATAACAAATGCCTCTGTACTGTCACAAGCACTTGGGAACAGTCTCGTGTATAACAACAAGGATGATAAAAGCACAAGAAATGAACCTCTTGTACATGAGAAATCCAAATGAACAGAATACAGACAAACGACAGTAGAAGAAAGAAGAGAGTCAATAGGGCCAACTAACAATCAGAGAGACAGATGGTGCACACATATGCAATTGCAGATCCTACTTTAAAAAAAAGAAAGACAACTCCTGTGCTAGGATGTCTTGCATGCTGCATGACTAGGTTCCACATGCCTCGGGCCTGACCTCTGCACTCAAGACTGAAAAAGCAGCCTCAATGGCCTGCACCATATCTTGCTCCTTCTGCCACACAGCCACTCGTAAAACCCTCAAAGAAGTCCACTTCGATTATCACAAAATCTGCCAAAAAAGCTAAAGGCATGCAAATTTTCAGCTCCATACAGTGAGCATACAGCTCCACAATCTATATTCCCTGCTGAAAGCAGACCCTCCTTTCTCACTGCTTTCATCATACTTTCAGTGATGCTAGCTGGCTAAAAGCTGTAACAGAAGCCAAAACTAACATGCCTGTGAAATTTATTCACCTGTTGGCCTGAATAAAATCCCATCAGCCGGCCCCTTCTTCATAACTCTCTTCCCAACAGACCCCTTGAGTTATGAAGAGATAATAATGGACAATAATTTACCTTGCACAATGAGCACAATTCTATTTTTTTTTCTATCATGCACTTTTTTTTTCACAATATTTTAAATACATTTATCTTCTTCAGAATAAAAAAACTCAGTGAAGCCTAAACACATAACTAGACACATTCTTCTAAAAGCCCGTCCCCATACGTAAAAGCAAGAAAAATAAAATGGCATGACACAAATCGTGCAGTACTGCAGCTCCAGATGTTGAAATGGGAAAAAAATAATAAATAAAATAAAAAAAGAGAACATGAAGGCTCTGATGCAACAGACATCTTTCAGCAATGAGAAGCCTTTCACAGAGCTTACAGCTTTCACTGGTACTTGCATGCTTTCCCTGCAGTGTGCTTTCCTACCAATGTTTACTGTCATATGAAAGTCAATAAAAAAAAAAAGCCAATGCCAGGAGCTGCATTTGTGGGGTGCAAGCAGCAACACAACTCCACTTTGCACAATACAGCTGCAAAAAAACTTAAAAATACAATGGCCTGCACACACAGAATTGGCTTGGGAAAAAAATTTTCTCCAGATACATTCGTCCTGGGGATACTGCCATAGCCTTATACATTGCAGCACATTATAGTGCCCACCGCAATCAGCATACGGAATTACAACCCTTACTACTGTCCAAATCTTTAAAGACAATTGTCAAATAATCCATTCACTTCACCTCAATGGGAGAAAAGAAGTTGTAATAAGGCAAAACTTATTAAATAAAACCACTTGCCCAACGGCAAGCATGCCCACCGTGTGAGGCTTCAAGATCACTCCATGGCCCCATGTTGTGAAAATCAAGGCAAGCAACGTTGAGCTCGTGGTTATGGAGAAGAAAACTGCAGAGATGGACAGCGAGAGAACAGGTGGTGCACGAGTTCTTCCTCCAGAGGCTTCCTGGGTGCGTCTACCCCAGCTGTCACAGTTCCTCCCATGAAGCTAGGATTGGTAACGCCGTCGATGGTAGCTGTTTGCTGAAGCCCCTCCATTGGATGACTGGTCCACAGACTGGTCTCCATCTATCACTTCTATTGCACCATCTGCACATGTAACAGGGCGCGTCATACATTGGCAACAAAAAAAATGCACAATCTGCAATGACTTACGAAACATGCAATATAGTAAAAAAGAAGCAACAAGAATATTCCATATATACCACAGGCAAAGTTAAACATAAGTTGCTCTTAGCAGCTCCTACCCTCATCCATACTGATGTGAAGCCAAACGAGGCAACTCTTGAATACCTAAATAGTACACAAAAAAAAATGATGGTTGATTCCTCTCAGACGGAAATCATTCATAACACCAAATGCAAAACATGTCTAGAAGTTGTTGCAGTTGCAGTTCGGTTGGATGTTAAGAAACAGAATTTGCACGGTGTTAAGCCAGCATGACAGCCTTCGACGTGGATGCACCCATGTTGACGCCCACTGCCACATTTCTGCCGAACATTGTGGCAGGACTCCATTGTGTCTTTAGCAGCCCGGAATGTTGTTGCACACTCAGCTTTATGAATGTGAGAGGTACAATTCATAGTCACACGGTCTGCTAGGCTCAATTTATGCGACACTTCCGATGCATGGCGACGCACTAACACTAGCTTTAAATATTAGGACGTAGGATGCCACATTGTGGGTGACCTGGACACAAAAGCTCACAGCCAGGGAACTTGGGTGCTGCTATAGGCCAGACAGTAAGAAGCAAACCCGTTACTCAAGAGTGAACCTGAACTGCTGACTGATGTCTGACAACTAGAACTGCATCTTTCTCTTTCTCACAGATGGAAATTGAACTCTGATACTTGTGGCCCCAAAAACAAAGCATTTTGGCACATTTGAGATGGTGGCAATTTTCAAATTGATGTGGCCTGCATGTAACGCAACTAGGGCTCCCTACTGAAGCCCGATTACAACCCCGGAAGTTGTCTCTAAACACGAGTGACCTTGCTAGAAACCTTTTGTTTTTGCTCTAAAGTTGGCCTTCGATCATGACCAGGCCTCGCCAAGAAAAGGTGCTTCAGTCTGGGAATATACCAACCAAGGGAATGATCAAGCTTTTGTCATCACTTGATTAACTCTGGGGCAAGTCTGTAAATGGCCAGAACTAGTTCCATACTTTGTGCTAGCACAGGGTAGTATGGCCGATGTTTCCGCTGGCAGAGTTTGAGCAGCTGACATGCCAGTTCAACAGTGAACTTCACTCAACAGCAGTTTATTTTGAATGCGAAGCAATACTTAGTGAACTTCTGAACTTCGGCTACAGCTTTGTGCTCTCATAGCCACTTCGTAGGCTTGATATACAGTCAACGTCCAATTTTTCGGACTTTCTAGGGACCGCGAAACCATCCGAAAAATCGGGCAGTCCAAAAAAAGTCACAGTTTCGCCGCAAGGGCGAAGCAATGAATGCGATAGCAGGAAACTAATGCTATAAGAAGTGAGGCTCGCCAATGGATACTCTCAGTTTGAACAGCGCTCCTGTTGCAAAGGCGGCCGAAGCAGCGAAGAAAACTAGCGTGCTTCAAGTGTCGAGCTGTGACACTTGATAGTTCGCGCTCATCGTCTGCTTGTTCATTTAGCGGCGTCCCTTGAGATCGAGCGACTTCCGTACGCTCCGTAACATGAGCGCGGATACCACGGTGAAAGCAAGAAACAACCCTCTTCCCCTCACCACCAGAAAACCACGCGAGCAGACAGCGGAAGGGCAAGGTTCTCCCTGCGCAATAAGAAGAAGCGAGCGAGCTCGCCGACGACTTTTAAATGCGCCCGTCGTTCTCCTAACGCCATCTCGCTGGTAATGAAGAAACGCTTATAAGCGCAGCCGTCTCCGAGTCCTCCAGCGGTAAATGGTGTGTATATAACGCTCGCCGTTACCTACGTGGAGGATCTGCGTTTCGTGGCGTAGTGGCTAGCGCCACTCGCTGCAGAGCAAGAAGTCCCTGGTTCGATTCCGCGCTTCGGGAGCATTTTTATGAATTATTTTTCTTTGGGGCTTTTAGATATATATATATACTTATACATATACGGTGCATGACGGCGACGGCGACGGCAAAATTCAGCCGAGACTGTCCATATAATTGCTATCGCAATAAAAAGAAATTCACGCTTTTTTTATTCTACTCAAGCGGTCAAATCACCACAGCCATGTCCGAAGTGGCTTAAATGCCTCCCGGTACAATTATCAGGCGTTTTGGTGCGTGCCCAGGTTCTCGCAAATACATTCGGTACCTGCCGCAAACCCCGCTTAACTACGTGCCAACAGCCACTTGCAAGTTTGCATCTCGTGAAGAGCGCTGCTGATACCAGCAAAGCGCGGAATGGATTACGGCTCTCTCGCATGGATCGTTTGGAAACGATGATGCGGAACACAAATACTGTGGCGGAAGAGCGGACGACTCGTCTGGCTTTCCCCAATGCATGTGTGCATGTAAATGATACGCACATACATCGCCGAATCTCCGCCGATACGCAGCATTTGCTGTCGTGTGAAGCCGATCGTTTCTAGTTATGTGCAGCGCATCGCCAGCTAAGCTGACGCCGTCACTATGCTGTTGCTGCATCGTATGCACGCATTTGTCATGAAAGGGATCGTGAAGCGCACTTTGTTTCTAACCGCACACAGGCGTGGCAATGGCGAGCTGCTTTCGTTCGTGAAGGCAACACGTTTGTGCGGCGCACTTAGCCGTCTCGCACAAAGAGGCAGCATGAATGGCGGCACGGCGCGTTTGGGTTTGTGCAACTGCGCTAGGCCACATGCACTACCCAGCAGTTAACTTAAGATGCTTATCGTAAGGGTTGTCAGCGATTAAGCCCTACTGGCGTGTTTGCCACCTGCCGCCTTCACGCCTCCGTGCATTTCCGCTGTTTATCCGTAAGGACATCACCGCACGGCACCGTGATAGCGGCCCCTTTGAATTTCTGGTCTGCTTCACCCCATAACACTTCGGCATTGCGGCAAAGCTTACCTTCGGACTCTGCTACAGTTGCAAACAGATCGACTCGCAAAAGCGCTGGTTTGAATCTTCGAGATGATAGACGCGGCAGAGGTGGGGGCTTCAATTAATGTCTTTGGGATCTGCAATTTGGGCAGAAAGTCCGAAAGATCGAACGCCAAAGAGTTTCAGCGTCCAAAATTTCGGATGTTCTCATACATTGACGTCTATGGGGCTGGTGACGGTGCCGCGAAAGCATCCGAATTTTCGAGCATGTCCAAAAAATCGGCAGTTGACTGCATACCAAAATTGGTATGGCGTGGCATGACTGTATGACAAACATAAATGATAGGTCCTAACATGCAAATTCTGACATGCATGTCATGCAGAGCACGATTTACATGACACTGTCCTGGTACGCTTCCGGCCGTTTTAACTGGTGGATATATGCCAAAATTGGTAAGACATGACATGAGTGCATAACGAACATAAATGACAGGTCATGTATATTCCAGAATACAGTCGAACACACTTATAACAATCCCAGATATAATGATCTATCGGTTATAATGACCATATTTCGGTGCACTGACGATTTTCATATGCTACTTATGAAACTGCGTCCAGATATAGCGAACATTTTTAAAAGCCTCCTACTTTTACAACAAACATTTCAAACATGGTCGCGGTAAAAATACGGCACATACAAAGTGAAAGAAAAGTTATAACAGGACTTCTAAAGCATGAGAGAGGCACGCGCTCACGCTCGCGTATGCCTTGCTCCAGTTTACTCGCAACTAAGGCCCGTATTCACAAACCAACCTTAACTTAGCGCTACAAGGCACCCTTCATAAGGACGAGAAAAGTTTAAGGATAAGAAAAGGTCACAGTGCATTTCATAAACTCGCCTTATTCGGTCTTAAGGCAGCCTTGTCGTCATAAGGAACGAGCATCGGAGCGAGGCTATGAACTTTTCCTGGCTGATTGTTGGTTTATTAGCAAGAAAAAATAGCTGCATGCTCCTCCAAACATTAAGACAAATGCAGGAACGAATGCCCGGGCAAGTTGAGAAAAGAACGCGTCTCGTCTGTCCGTGCCGTGTGCTCTTTTTCTTTGTTAAAGCTTTACCATGGTCATAGCAACCAGCGGCTCGTGTAGACGCGCCGCAGCACGCCGAGACAGACGCACCGGTCCACGAAGCGCTCGTTTCTACGAGGGCACCGACAGATGCATGAAGTTGCGAGTGGTTTTTCTCCGTCTGCCTGCGTGTGTGCATGTTTGTGTGTGTCATACATATGCCTTGTTATTGAGTGAAGGAAACTAACAGAGAATAATACCACGGAAAGTATAGGGGATGTTATTTCTAGTAATTAGGATATAAATGTGAAGCAAGTAAAGTGGACGAAAAGATAACTTGCCGCCGGCAGGGACCGATATCGGTCCCTGCAGGTTCGATCCCTGCCGCCGGCAAGTTATCTTTTCGTCCACTTTACTTTCTTAACGTTTATATCCTAATTATTACAAATAACATCCCCTATACTTTCCGTAGCATTATTGACTGTTAGTTCTCATTAATATTCTTATTGAGTGCAGCAGAAAGACGAAAATTGATTTTTACTGAAGATCCAGCACTACTCATCAACTTGAAAGCGTCGCATTGGGATAGTGAAACATCGTGAGAGCACGCGGTGTTAGTGAAGGACAACACAAGGAAGTGGGAGCAGCTCAAAGCAGCAAGAGCGACGTGCGGATGCGCACCGAGCAGCTGCTTTGCGATTGCAAAAAAAAAGAGAAAACTATTCCATACTGCAGTGAAACACGTTCGCTTCTGCGCCGTACCTACACTGATTTTTCCACATGTTTAATAATGCAGGGCAGTGTGGCTAGGTATGTCCACCAACTCACCATTCACAATTTGAAAAGTGCCTGCGCCGTAGAAACAGAGCGCCACCAGCAGCTGAAGGAGTGGTGGCACAGGAAAACGGACGTAGTGGGGGCTCATTTTCAGCAAGCTCGGGGGCATGAAGTGCTCGCTAGCAGAATCTGCTCATTAACACACCGTCAATGAACTCTTCCACAGAATTTTGACGGTTCCTCAACACTCGCAGAGTTGATTGCACATATGGATGCTGATCGCGCACGTCACCTTTTCTTTAATGACTTTGTAAAGCTTCTTGAGTATTGAGCCATAGCACACCGCATAAGTGGCACCTTAAGGTACCTGCCAGGCTACATTTTAAAACACCACCTTTTCAAGGTTAAGGAAAAGATGAACTGAGGCATAAGGTTCGTTTATGAAATGCGTTAAGGTGCTGAAAAGGTAGGAGGGCAAAAGATAAACATAAGGTTGGTTGGTAAATACGGGCCAGAGATACCTTCGATCGACGAGCACTGTATGCACATTTCGGACACTGCGAGCGAGGTTGCTCACTTTTCGGACGTTTCTTCTGTGACAGAATTGCAGCGAGGAAAAAAAATGAAATGGGAGGCAGCATCAAGCCTTGCAGTCAACTTTCACGAGGCAACCTTTTTTGTCGCCATTCTCTGCAGCTACGACTGCCTACGATGAACGAAACAACGCTTTGGAACGCAAGAAGTGATAACCGCGATAACTTTTCGTTGCATAAAAAAAAAGTTCACTGCTCCCTTTAACTCGTCGATGCCACAATCTGCCACAAAGGGTATACGTACCATCTCTTCGGTAACGGTAGAGACCGGTCGATCAATGATTAGATCTTCCACGCGATTGTGGCGATGCTTTCACGGATAAGCATGAGAAAAGAGCGAAGGCGAGGTGGCGGCAGGCGATAAATGTGCCATTATGACTTATCGCCGACAACCTTATCATAGTCATCTGCAGCTACAGTTGAACCCGTTTATAACGAACTCGAAAGTGTCGCGAAAAGTGGTCGTTATATCAGTAGTTCGTTGTATATGGACTCGCCCTTAAAAACGGGCGCTTAGAAGCCAAGCCATTTTTTTTTTCTTTGCACTTTTATTAAAGTACTAACAACCCTTTCGGTGACAAGCTAAGCCTTTTCGCGTCGTGAAGCGACGCCTGCTGCGTGCTCACGAGTGAATTAACCGCCTCTGTAATGAGCTGACACCATTTCACCGAAGCGCGGGACCGCGACGTGGAGCCGATCATCCCTGGCTAGTTGCGTGCAGCGCGTCGCCTAGTCGGCTTGCGGAGTCACTGCCGGGCTGCTTGCTGTATGCCGTATGCGCGCGTTTGTACATTCTTCGTGCTTGCTTCACTCCGGACCGTGCATGGGCGTGGCGACTAGCCTCTTCGTTCAACGCGGCGAAAACAAGCATTTTGCAAGCAACGCGCACTCGACGTCTCCGCGATGCTCTCGCGGCCCTGCACGACGATGCGCGGCGCACTTGAGTTGTCACCTAGTCAAACACGCAGTATACGCTCGCTGTCAGTGCATCGACGTTTCTCGGTGCCCGCGCCACTCAACAACAGCGAGCTACTTTCGTTTCTACAAAGCGATGCGCACTTTAAAGCGGTCTCGCACGACGCGGCGATGGCGAACTTGCGAACCGCAGCAGCGCGCTCGTACCGCCGTCAATCCGCAGTGTACGGCGTACGCAACACGCACAGCCGAGCAGCACGTCCATTGACGGCCGCCACCTCGCCTTCGCTCTTTTCTGATGCCTATACGCGAATGCATCGCCGTAATCGCACGGCAGTCGTAATACCGAACGGCCGGTCTCTGCCGTTACCGAAAAGACGGATGACCTTTTGCGGCACATTGTGGCGTCGACGAGTTTAGGGACGCAGTGAACCTTTTTGCGATGGAAAGTTATTGCGGTTATCACTTCTTGCATTTATGCCCTCTTGCGTTCCAAGGCATTGTTTGGTTCATCGCAGGCGGTCGTAGCTGCAGAGAACGGCGTCGGGAAAGGTTACCGTGCGAAAGCTGACCGCAAGGCTTCATGCTGCCTACTATTTTTTTTCCTCACTGCCATTCTGCCACTGGAGGAACGCCTGGAAAGTGAGCGACCTCGCTCGCAGCGTCCGAAATCTGCGTGTGGTGCTCGCCGATCAGGGATACCTTAGTCGCGAGTAAACTGGAGCGGGGCACGCGCGAGCGCGTGCCCCTCTCACGCTTTACAAGGCCTCTTTTAACTTTTTTTTTCGCTTTGTATGCGCCATATTTTTACCGCGACCGTGTCTGAAGTGTTCGTTGTAAAAGTAGGAGGCTTTGAAAAATGTTCGCTGTATGTGTTAGCATAGGAAAATCGTAAGTGCACCCAAATATGGTCGTTATAACCGATAGATTGTTATATGTGGGTTCGACTGTATCTGTTCGGCTGCGTGTGTAGCGTAAACTGTGCGGAGTGATGACAATACAAGTGTGTCGTGCTGCCGTTTGGAAGTTTGCCACTGCCGCGTTGTGCAAGACCGCTTTAAAGGGACACTAAAGGCAAATATTAAGTCGACGATTGTTGCAATAGCATTGCAGAAACCTCGCAGTGCTTGTTTCGTGCCAAGGAAATGCTTATTTTGAAAGAAAATCACGTTTTAGTGGTCCGCACGGCGTTAGTGCACTTCAAATCACCCGCCTGAACGGGCCTTCTGACGTAGCAGTTGCCGTGCCCAATGTTGCCCGCCTTTACTGCCCGGCCGCTGAAGCTACGGTTTCTTGCGCAACAGCTGCCATCAACCTTGCCCAGACGCAGCCACGGGCCACTCTGAAACTGTATAGTTCGCTGTAACGAAGCTTAGCTTGGCCAGCAGCAGCAGAAGTAGAGTATTGGCAGGGCGAAAATAGCGAGAGCCAAGCGCACGCAGCAGTACGCGATACCGAAACTACCACTAAGACGCGCAGATCGGCAAAAACGAAACTTTTGAACCACTCTCGTCATTCCCAATGGTAGCGCCAAGAGGTTCTTTTTTCCATGAGTCAAACAGAAACGAACGGGCAGCACTTTATTACGTCTTGTGATGAACCGAAGGTTCTTTTTTTATTGCAACTAGTTTGATTAGTAATGGATAATTGTCCTCGTGACTCTTTGACGTCATCGAGATCATTTCCAAAATGTCCCACTCGTGGCACATATCGTGTCCTACATTTACCTTAATTTCTCGATTACTAGAGCACTGCTGTTGGTACTATTGACGTCTTAGACGTTCTCACACATTGACCTTTCACTCTGACATAAATTACTTGCTTTAGTGTCCCTTTAAGTGCGTGTCGCTTTGAAAAAACCGAAAGTACCCCGCTCTTGAGCAGCACGGGCACCAAGAAATGTCGATGCACTGACAGCGAGCGTAACACTGCATTTTTAAAGAAGATAGTCTTTCTTGGGGAACTTAAACGCAGAAATTTTGGTCTGTCTTTCTGTCTGTCTTTCTGTTTGTCGGCACGTCCCTCGATTCAGCCACTCGGCCAAAGTTGAACCACTTGCCCAAGGGCCAGCCGTCTTGAACTGGTGCGGCTGTTCATACTTGTGAACGTTGTCGATCAGAGAGTAAATATCATGCATATCTGAGGTGCAACATCACTAGGTAAGTATTAGGTGACGTGTTCCTTTAATAGAAAATGCATACATAAGTAATTTTAAGGACCCTAGTTTCTTAAGCTGCGCTGAAAATGCATAAGAATGGAAGCTTGAGCGAGTTGGTATGCGTTCATCTTTGTTGAAACAGCGCTCACTAGACGACGACGAAGTAAAAGAAGGCACAGGACAGGCAGCGCCTGTCCTGTGCCTTCTTTTACTTCGTCGTCGTCTAGTGAGCGCTGTTTCAACAAAGCTGAAAATGCAACTGCGCTGAAATTTGCCGTCCTCCGTGCCCTTCGCACGAGCTCATTGTTGTGTTTCGGTTTCGGTTCTGTATTGCACTGTACGAATGCCATGGGTTGGTGTTGAAAAACTTTAGTTTTGAGAAGGCCAAGAAGGTGAAAAAAAATATTTTAAAAATGAAAAAGCAGCATTGTGGGCGGCCTTCAGGCTGCCGGTTGTGGGCGCCGCTCTGGCGTTCCTGTTTTACCCAGGCGACGTGTAAATAAAAGAGTGTGTGGAGAGTACTCGTTGAGTGCGGACGTTTCTCTGCTTCAGCGCTTCGCGCCAAACCGCGTTTTCGGGCTGGCTGGCGTCCCCGCCGGTCGCGTTGGTCACCGCCGGTCTTCGCCTGCTGCTGCGCCGGGACTACCAGCACGCAACACAGCACTCATGTTTCCCGACGTATTGCCAGATGGCGTCCATATCTCACACAGCGCCTCTTCTATCGTCTTTACACGACATTTGCAGCGAAGCATGCAGATACGCGGCCAATTTGTTTATTAGGCAACAACCCAAGCACCGCACCTCGTTGTGCAGGACTGTGCAGAGGCATAGGGTACACTTTGCTAGCAAAATGCTTGTCTTCACCGCGTTGAACATCCTGAGTGAAGCAGGTACGAAGAATGCACAGACGTGCACATACGGTATACAGCAAGCAGCCCGGCTGTGACGGCATGAGCCGAGTAGGCGACACGCTGCACGCAACTAGCCAGGGATGATCAGCTCTAAATGGCGGTACCGCGCTTCAGTGAAATGGTGTCAATTCATTGCAAAGGCGGTTTAATTAGGCAGTTTTAGAATAGCATACGCCAAGACAGCATTTGTTGCGGTCGCCCGCTATTTCCGACACTTAACGGGGGCCCACAAAAGGATAGCGTATGACATGTACACAATTGTGACAAGCGCTAATGCAAAGCTTTTGCCTATACTATTCTAAAACTGTCTAATCTCCCATGAGCACGCATCGGGTGTCGCTTCATGACACGAAAAGGCTTAACTAGTCACCGGAGGGGGGTTAGCACATTTTATTAAAAATGCGCAGAAAAACAAACAGCTTGGTCGCTAAGTGCATGTTTTCAAGGGAGAATCCACATACAACAAACTACTAATATAACGACCGCTTCTCGCGGTACTTTCAAGTTTGTTATAAACGGGTTTGACAGCATATGTTTCATTAGCATGGTATGTACCATACCGTACATGCATACATGCATGACGAACATGCGATAGTGACCTACATGTCATGACATGAATGCCTTCATTTGCCTCAAAGACAAACAATGAAATGTATGCAGCTCCTTGATGACTGCTTCGCATTTCATCGATTCCCACAGCGCGTGGGATCTGCCAGATTTTTCAATCAATGGAATTTATGCAAAAGCGTGAACCTGTGACATAGGCATCAGGCTACCCAGAGAACCTCTCACTCTTCAGAGTTGAATTCATTACTCCAATAGTCACTAACTAAATTCACCACCTATAGGTCAGCTGATTATTGGTTGACAAGGTGTGACCAATCGAACACAACACTGAGACAGTAAGATGACATAGTGGAAAGGCTACAGATTACCGTATTTACTCGAATCTAACGCGCACCTTTTTTCCGGAAAAACGAGTCCAAAAATCGCATGCGCGTTAGAATCGAGTACCGAAAAAAAAAAAAACTCTGTTATCGTATTGCCATCGACATTTCAAAATGGCCGCCTCCTACGCGCCTTGGCCATTTCTGCCATTTTTTCAGTTCGTACGTGTGCTGAGGAGATTGTCATCCCGTTCTGCGTTCGCATCGACGGTATGGAAGTGCCGACTCCAATACTCGACGAGTGTACCACAATGCCGCATTTAAAAGAATAGTTATTACATGTGCAGAGAGACGGACGGAAATCGGGCCGCATCGCGGTCGTTCGGATCAACGTTGGTTCGGATATAGTTCGGAGTTCCCGAAAACGTGCGTGCGAGACTGGCGCAAACAGAAGCAGAAGATTTTTTACAGCAAAGCTTCACGAAAAGGTTTCAGTGGACCAAAGCAGGGCCGGTTTCCCGAAATCGAAGAGTGTTGACAGCGACAAGGAGTTGTCCGACAGCGACGAGGACTGATCCTACGCGACTCGTATCGCCGCCGTTGTGGTGACAGTTTTAGCGGCAAGGCCTGCTTTTTGACTTTGTGTTTTACTTTTTTGAAACTTCAGTTCTTTAAAACCCAAATACTTGTTCTTCTGAATGTGCGAAGTTTGACTCCTACGGACTTTTTTTGTTCTTTTCTCTCACGAAAAATGGGTGCACGTTACAATCGATGTATTACTTTTTTTTTTTTTTTGGTCGCGGAAAACGGGTGCGCGTTACAATCGAGGACGCGGTAGAATCGAGTAAATACGGTAATTTTGATTACTGAAGTTCTTCAACGTGCACCAAAATCATGGCACATGGGCATTCTATCACACCATCCGCACATTGTATTCAGCCAATACAGCCAGGAAGTGACACCCCAACCTCATGCCTACAACAGACTGCCTTACTGCAAAGGTACTGAAGCAAGTAAAAGCTCAGCTACAAACTCCACTAATTCTTAAAATAAAATATCTATGCTCTTTGATTCGTGTATGTACTATACCATGAACGAAAATAAGAAAGATAAAAGAAAAAAAAATAAAATAAAGGCCTTCTGCAGAAGCTGTAGTACATAGTTCTGAATCCGGGCACAGTGGTTTTAAGATGCAAATCCTCCCGGCAGTACACTCGGGTTTTACAATGCCATCATTTTGTAGTATTTTGTACCACACCTTGTGAGGAGCCATGCAAAGCATTGCGACCAGGAGTTCCAAGGCTGTTGTGAGTCTGCTCATACTCCAGGACTTCCTTGTATATCAATTCTGCAAACACATGAAAAGTAAAAGAGAGCATTTACTGCACTACAAGCTCCGTTTCTACCACTTATTGCTCAAAAGTAACCAAAGCTGTGATGTACCAAGCACAAAACATTACAGAAAATCTTATGTAAGCCACATAAGCTATAGTTAGCTTTATTGCTCTAGCACAGGAGTTCTCAATTCCATGAATGGCAGCGCAGGGTTCAATAAGCAATCGGAACGAATCGATCCCATCCTGTTTTTACATGTTTATTTTCACAATTGCAGGTGCTCAACCTACATCGATGTGGAAAAAAAATCTAGAAAATCCAGGATGTCCAAAAGGCTTTCTCATTGTGCTGCTGGTAGGCTGACGTTGACATCAAGTGAGCACAGTGGTCGGATGATGAATGAGCAGCTAATGCAAACAAGTAGGCTTGTGCGAATATTCGAGCAGTTCGAATATTCGAACAAATATTACAGTATTCGAATTCGCTTCGAAACCAAATTTAAATTATTCTAAACTTCGAAGTATTCGAAATGAACATCATGTAACCCCCTGTAAAGGTGGTTTCACTGTAGTGCAGGGGCGCTATGCCGTGAATACATCTACCCAGGGGAAATTATCCTCACATCGATTCATCATTTTTGAAGTTTAAAGGCTCGTTATACCGGCTTATATGCTCTAAGTAAAGTAAAGTAAACTTTATAACCTAACATATTTTACATGTCATCACTTGCATTCTACCGAAAGTCAAATCCTGCTACTATTCAAAGTAGCTTCCACTTTCCATTGAACCAAAAAGAATGACATTTGCACATGCCCTGTTTCAATTAAAAAAAATATATATTGTGCAGGTTAGTTGGGTAATGACAAATTGCTCATTTTTCTTTATAATATGCGATACTATATACTATTCGAATTAGATTCAAAATTATTCGACCAAATCACTATTCGCTTCGAATTCACTTCTAACCTAAAATTTACTATTCGCACAAGCCAAACAACAACCTCGAACATGGGCAATTTCCTCAAAGACCACAAAGCTTGAGTCCTGCTCAAGAGTTTCTTTAAATAAAAGACCTTTCGCAAAGGGCCAAAAAATGTCAGACAGTCAAATAAGCAGGTTTTCACCTAACATTATGATGGGGCACGTGTCATCCATCTAACTTGTGAAAATATTTTCGTCCTTGCTTTTCAATACTACAGACTCAAAATCAAAATGAGCATTGTAAGCAGCTCTAGGCATTCGCTACATATGGACAGCTGTTTCGTTAACCCCCTCAACCATTTTGGACGAGCGTGGCTCATCCGCTTGAGATAATATCCCCCATGAGCATTTTGAATGAGACTCCCTCGTTTCCAAGCTAGTTCGTGTGTCGCTTCACAGATGGCAGCCCTTGCTTGGCAATTTCATTTTAACCACCATTTCACATTTTTTCGCGACTTGCGTTTAGAAAATGGCATCCAGTGAAGGCGATGCGTGCGTTTCTCGTGCATCGTCGCAGAAAAGAAGCCTTTCACCCTCGTCCAGCTTTTCAGGCGGCAATTATTCAGATATCGAAGTTTACTTTGATTATGGAAGCGAGAGCGATAGTGATGATGACATCGGGATAAGCAGTTCATTAGACAAGGAAGACTGTTCAGAGGACACCATCATTATGCACTTCATTATGCTAATTTGCCTCAACATACTCAGCAATTTTTTGTTTGTCAATCAAAACATGCTTTTTAGAAGCAAAATATTCAATATCAAATTTTTTTTAAATAAACTTTTTAGACTGAAAAACTCTCAAGAAACAAAACGGCTAAGAGGTTTCTACATAGATGTGCACCAAATGGGTATGGCCTATATATAACTTGACAGCACAGAATGATCTTAATATAATGCTCTTGATCATGACTAAATTTCCTCAGGCTTCATAAGATGAAGTTCGTTACTTTGTCCCTTCCACAATGCGATTTTCATATGAGCTAACAAATAGCTCAAAAGCTGCTTTTAACTGGTACTGTTGTAGTGACTTGTAGCCTTTGGTGCGCGCTCATCTGCCTTTTCATTACCAAGACCCAGAAAAATCAATTTGGTTTGGAAGTTTGAGCTTATTTTTTTCCTCGCCAAGAAGGATACTCTCTGGTGCAAAATAAAATCTCAAAGCAATGATCTTATAAGAATATGATAAAATGCACTCCTGATGGGGTTGAGTTCCTTGAAAATGACTGGCTTGCTTACTTGCACAAGATATGAAAAGGAAGTCAACTGTGGTCACAAAGCTCTATCCTGATCTGATCTGGGGTCAATTGCGATAAAAGTGCACACAGTGCACTTTGGTTGCTATCTGATAATGACAATTTTAAGCAAAGCAACCTTGACAATAATAATAATAATAATAATAATAATAATAATAATAATAATAATAATAATAATAATAATAATAATAATAATAATATAACTGTTGGGGTTTAATGTCTTGAAAACAAAATATGATTATGAGAGACGCCGTAGTAGAGGGCTCCAGAAATGTTGACCTCCTGGGTTTCGTTAACGTGCACCTAAATCTACGTACATGGTCCTCATGCATTTTCACCTCCATCGAAAATGCGACCACGATGGCCGGGATTCAATCCCGCGACCTCCTGTTCAGCAGTCGAGCACCATAACCACTAGACTAGCGTGGCGGATAGCTTGACAACTTCTAAAGGCTTCATCAGGCTTTAAAGACAGTAGCCCTTACCTTTCCACTGCTCCACGGTGTGTTCACGTTCATCTACAGAGTGGTCATATGATGCAGGTGCTGGCTGCAATGCCCACAAAACAATCAGCCATAAAACAATCCCCCTTACTCCAGCTTTCAGATTGCACAATTCAAATATATTGTACTAATGGGTAAACAGTAATTTTCAGTGAAGCAACAAGCACAAAGAGGCCCTAAGACAATGTGCCACACATATAATTCAAATACAGTAAAAGCTTGTCAATTCGGATTTCATGGGGTCAGAAAAAATGTCCGAATTAGCCCAATGCCAAATTATCAAAAGCATCAAAGGAACAATAAAGTGTCTATAACATCAATGCATTTTCATTTTATTAATGAATACATAAACCCAGTAGTTATTTTGCATAACCGCAGCATAAAGCCACGATTTTCATCCTTCGGGACTTCGTTCACTATGTGACCGCGGCTCATGACCTCCGTGTCGTTAGCCGAGACGTGTTCTGAATCCAACCCTTATTTAGTACCGCCACCACACACCCACATGACGATAATTTTTTTTCTTTTGTTGTTGTTGTTTTTTCGCCGGAATAATGGCTGGCAACTCATCGTTCGTTCATCGCAATGAAGCAAGTGAGTTTTATGCCCGCATGTGGACCGCGGCTGAAGCTCTTCATCTTCAACAGCTCCCACCATGCTTGCGTTTTGTGACATTGCACATGTATTGCCCAAAGTCAAATTGAAGCTACTGAGTGCCGCATCCACTGTGGACGACACCATGGTTGCTAAAGACACGATCATAGCGTCCTGAAGGCCATAGCAGTTCTGAAAGCCGCTAAAGCCTTGGTCACCAACAACGTTGTGGATGGCAACCACGCCTTTCTGAAAACCCACAGCCATTTCGGTTGTTCGCGAATGCTGTTTTCGCTCCATTGCGTTGCTTCGTGCTTGACACGCTCCGAAGATCGTCCGAATTAACCAGGTTGCAGCCAAATATGGCCACATTAATGAGAGTTTGATGCTATTAAACAATACATATTTGCCGGGACCAGAGAACATGTCTGAATTATCAGGTTTTGCAAATTAACGGAGGTCAAATTAACAAGCTTTTACGCATTCCCAGTTATTTTTCACATACCGATAAGCTAACCAGGGAGCATTTATTGTCAGAAGGGATAAGAGAAGGCAGCATGAACCCAAACATCAGATGATGAATGATTAGAGTGAAAAATGAGAAAAAAAAAGAAACATGTTTACAGTCAACCAGTCTTGTCACTCGAATGAAAAAGTTGGTAGAGCAATCAATGTTGTCCTTGTTCAGTACAACACCGTCATTTGTGCACCAGACAGAAAAGAAAAAACTCTTTTTACGAAGCAATGCACACTTTGTGGGGTGCATAACTATTTCCAAGTGGAAATAGTTATGGAATGCGTATACGAATCAGCTGACAATGCAAGTTGATTCTATCTACTTGCTTTGTGTAAATGTAAGTAGCCAATTAAGCAACTACTGGCTGTTATTAAATTCACCCAAAAGGCAGTGCTCCAAGATGATGGCATCATTACACTCAACACTACTAACTGCTTCGTTAGCATGGATTTGTTTTGCACATTTCACCCATACTTCGCCCCCTTTCTTTTCCTTTTACAAAATAGGTGCAACTGGGTTCAATACTATTCTATGTTTAGCCACCAGCAGAAATAAAATTAACAAAAAGATATAGCCATTCCTGCTCCCTAAAAACAAATTGGCAAGTCCAAAAATATTAACATAAATGCCTTGCAATAATTACCTTCAAAACAGAGGCATGAAAGTTAAGGTAAACCAATCATTAACGGTTACGGGAATATCCGTTGAAATAGCCGACAGATATAAAATTCTGGTTATAACTTTTTCTGCTGATATTACATGGTCACTTCATATTAAATCAATGACCAAATCATTACCATGTGCTACTGGTGCTGTCACAATGTAGACACTTTCTTCCAAAACAAAGCCAAACATCAGTGTTGTCATGCCCTGTTTTCTATTTATATCAACTACTGCCTATTTATCTGAGGCACTACAATTGTACGCAATGTAAATACAATTCATCAACTGCAAAAAAACAAAAACAAAAGGAAACCTCTTCAGACACCCAACTGTCGTTGGAAATAAAGATTTGATTTAAAATAATGCACGACATTATCTTTCAATTGTTTTTCTTTTTGGAATGCTGTGCATTCATTTGCAGGCTGAATTTTCTACAAGGTCTCCTTTCCTTACACCCTATTCTTTCCTTCCCTTATGTCACTTGAAATGTAGCTGAAAATGTGACATTTGTGAAAGTTCAAAGAAACAAGGCTGGCATTTTTCATAAGTCAAATTACTTTCAGGATTTTTTAAAGTTTCCCAATACGTGTACATTAGGAATGCAGCATTTCAAGGTGAGAAAAGCTAAGCACACAAAAAGCTAAATACATAGCTCCTAACCAGAAATATAAACTGAAGGTACAAACCCATCAGCAGACTGTCACTTCTGAACCACATTGCTTAAGAACTTGGGGACAGTTCAAGTATTTGAGCATTACACAGGGCCACTCACCGCGTTTACTTCAGCTTCGTCGTACCACACATTGATGTAAGGGTGAGCAAGGGCTTCATCGACAGAGATACGCCTTTCTGGGTCAATCACAAGCATCTTGGAGAGAAGATCACGAGCTTGACTGGCTGCAATGCCACCCCAAAAATGTTAAGATGGCACAGTATATTTCCATGAGAACAATGCCCTTGCCAAGCTACAAAGTGATGAGATCTCATATTAGAGCTATCCAAGCTGTATATTCAAATGTGACGCTCTAGAATACATTGCACTTAACATTGTCCTTAACATTACACGCACACAACCAGGTGCTCACCTTTCAGCCGGCTGTGCTCATGACTATCGGAAGGAAACAGTACGTCTGGAAAGAGCTTGTCAAAGCTGTAGCCTGCATACCGAGGACGATTCTCCACATAGTTGCGCACTGTTGGCTGTAGACGGCGCATGAACTCTTGTGATGGTGTACCCAGCTGTTCAATGATCTTATTCCATTGATCAATGTCTGTACAAACCAAAGGTCAAGGAATACTCTTTCTTTATATCCTGAAATAACTCATCTCATTTCTATTACACCCAACAGAGCAAGAGTAATCTCTCTTGCAATACAGTTAAACCATGATATAATGAAGTCGGTAAAATCGACAACTTACTTCATTATATTAAAAATCCATGAAATTCAAATTTATATGCCAAGTATGGTTCCCAAAGGGATTATTTTTCTACAGAAAGTGCCGCAAGAACATTTCAGCAATACTGGCAGAAAGAAAGAAAAAAATTTTAAAAAGTGGCCTTTCTAGCCACTATACTTTGGCCAGCAGCTCCAGTGGGTGTCAGTACCTGAAGCTGCCTGAAGCTCATGCGGTGCGCGTGGGGACAGCCGAAGGCGAGAAAGTGGAGGGCAAGAAAAGCCGAGGTGCACAGATTTCAATTCACGTCCGCTTGCCAAATGTGGCCATCAAGAAAAAAAAAAGCGTAAGGAACAGAAGCTCTTCCATCAACTGCCAGTGACCCCGAGCAAATCACTACTGAGCCACTGTTCATCGTCAGGATTGTAATAGCTGCTGATTGTAATATTGCCTCTTCCATCAACGATTGACACCTCGAAAATGGCGTGCGAGGCTCTTACGGAAACTTCAATCGTTGATGGCACAGTATATCTTCCAATCTTCCAATTTGCAGCGGCAGTTCTGAACAGCGGCTTCATAAAAGATGAAAACAAAACAGCTTCTTTAAAACAAGTGCGTGGAATAATTACCGTATGTTTTTGCATGTAACCCACACAAAAAAGTCCCAGTTTCGCCACAACAGTGAAGCAATGAATGTGATAGCAACAAATTAGAATGTCACAAGAAGAACAGAAAGCAGCTCGATGCTTGCAACGCGCCGCTCGAGCATAAAGAACTGACGAAAAGAACACACACAGGACGACCGCGAACTAACAACGGTCACAGCTTGACACTTGCAGCGCACTGCTCAAACACAAGGACGGACACTCAAAAAGAACGCACAGGTACACACAGGACGAGCACGAACTAACTGTTACAGGTGTTACTTCTTCGTGTTTGAGCAGCATGCTACAACCCAACACTCTTAGACTTCCTTTCCTTTAAAACTGCGGCGCGTGGCGTGACTCCTCAGCGTCTCCTGCCGCGCGATGGCGTTTGATGCATTGTTTACTCGGCGTTCCACATCATCAGTGGGTACCGAAATGGGCCCCTTTTTAATGCGCGTCTCAAGGGCAGCTTTCAAACTGAAGGAAAATGTAGGAGCGTTGCTTTAAAGCGCGCCCTTTGGGCAAATCTCGCGGGTGATACTACACACACTGAAGCACCTCCGAGCTCTGCGTGCCGTTAGTGTTTAATGGTGTATATAAACAGCTCGCTGTTGTTATGCTAAACAGCCGGTGGCGTGTGGCCGAGTTGTTTAAAGCAGCGCACCGTGGAGCAAGGGGTCGCAGGTTCGAATCCCGGTGGCGCGCTTAAAAAATTTTTCCTTCCGATTTATTTTTCTTTGTGGATTTTATTTATATATCCATACATATACATATCCGGAACATGACGGCGATGGCAAAAACCAGCCAAGAGTGTCCATATAATTGCTATCGCAATAAAAATACAGGAAATGCAGAGCTAAAGTTAAGATGAAAAGCATAAATTCTGGTGCGCAAAGATGGCTTCACAGCTATGCAGGAAAGCTAGCTTTGCAGCAATACGCGGGGATCACTTTTAGAAAATTTTCCGCGAATCATTGCTAAGGGTGCAGGTTATACACAAGAAAATATGCTCTATATTACAGGCAGAGACAGAACGCAAACGTCATATCGTAACCATGCCACAGCGTCCCTGATTTCTCGTTTGTTTCGCTGAACTGGTGGTACTAGTTTCGGTTTCGACAACCCCCCAACTTCGAATTTCAAATTTAGATAAAATGGGTCGACCTACAATATTGTAAATACGATAAGTGAGAGCTCATTGTGCATAGCGGCACCTCTACGGCTACTCATGCTTTTTGCTTGACACGCGGCGATAACAAAAACACCAAACTGGTCATTGACGCATTGCACACACGACACAGAATACAAGCCTAGTGTACAGTTCGTAAAGACATAAGAGTAGTGAACGACATGATGGGCCAGGATTCCCACATGCCACACATCAGCTGCATGCACTCACTCTATGCTGCTGCGAAGGTGAGGAGAGCATTGAGGTGCACCTGCAATGAACTGCAAGGCTGCTCTCTGAGAGCAGCCTTGCAGTTCATTGCAGTTCAATCGAGACCCCGGCTGCCTTGTCAACTGATACCTTCCCATGGTGTACCGTATAGTACAGCACCTCACTGGAACAATGAGTGTTATGCCTTTTGGCCAAGTTGATCAGCATTTGTGCAATTGGTGGCAGGTATACCTGCCAACTTGGTGACCTCGAAATTCAGGAGATAAGGAAAGTGGGGAAGGGGGGTGATGCGACAGAAGAAAACTGGTGTACGCATTAATTTACCTTTTCGCAGAGCCAAAGCGATATCGCAAACTAATGATTGCCAGTAAAGCTTTTAGACATCAGCGATAACATTGGTACTCGTAATTATGTGGTGCATACATGCGGACATAATTAAGGGACTAAACCTGCTTTGTCCAATGACAGCTAGTAGCCCCTTGCCAATCTTAGTGTGCTTTTTCGCATGATATCAATTTACTGTGGCGAAAGTGACTTAAGTATTCCTCACACTGATGCATCTTATTTTAGGCGCTGCTCACATACATGATCAGAAAGGTTTAGAATTGATGTCCTTATAGGTTATTTTTTTTCAAGGTGGCATCAGCACTGTCTTTTGGGAGATTTGTGGCCGTGCCCATACAATTGGAAGAACTTCTCAAAATTCGGGAGTCTCCCAGGCAAATTGGGAGAGTTGCAGGTATGAATAGCTTAGTTGTGTTGAGGCAAAAAACAGGCAAAAAGGATACGATCTGTGCCAGGAAACAGAACTGCACCTCGGATCATTTCTCCCATTATACAGCCAACTGACCAGATGTCCACTGCAATAAGGAAAAAAGACAAAAGTTGTGAAGCCAAACTTAAATGTGACACAATGACAGTTTTATTGTATAACCTTTGTATTTGTAGTACAGTAAAAGCTCGTTCATTCGACTCTCGTTAATTCGGACACGTCATATGGTCCCTGTAAATATACGCATCACTCTATGAGACTGGGGGCTCGTAATTTCGAACAGATTTGACCGCAAATCGGATAATTCGGCGACTTTCGGGCCGCTGGCGAGGCTCGAAAACGAAAAAAGAACAATTCAGAACAAAAGTGAAGCTCAAACGCAGCATCGCCATGGACATCAATTGTCGACTTTGCTTGACTTGAGACTGGTTGAACGTCTTTTCTTCGCGTGTGTTGTTGGCGGTACCATTTTATTGCTTTGTTCCCGTTGGTGTGCTGCATCGTTGAACGCTGTTTTATCGAGGAACGATTCAGTACGGCTCCTTTAGCTTGATTGTTGCTGGTGCTTTTGTGCTGACTTTTCGTGTGAACGCACTCTCCGCCGATGGCAACGCCGGCGAAGCGGCCAAAGTACGAGGCCAAGGACTTCACCACCAAAGTAGAAATTTTGCGTGCCCTGAAAAATGGCCTCTGCCGACAAGAAGTTGCTCCTGTGCCATGACGTCGGCAAACAATACGACTTGAGTCTCCAGAGCGCAGTTAGCATTCTTGCATATGTGTGGCAGAACACGCCTGCGCACGCCATTGCCAACTGTTTCAGGCACAGTGGCTTTGTTGTACCCGACTCCAGCGATGCCGAAGTGTCGCCGGACGACGGTGCCGACGATGGGCAGGATTTCGGAAGTGTTATGCCTGATGCAGTGACACTAGAGGATTATATCGGCATTGATGATGGTTAACATGCAGAGACACAGACCTCTTAAGATTATGGCAGGATTACACTGTGCTCCAAGAAAGTTCTGCCACTGACAAAAATAGCCAGTTTCCGCAGTATTACAGGTTCTCAAGGCCTGTAATGAAAAAAAAACCACCAAACAAGACCCACCATTTTCTTTGTAGCCCATGCCAAGAATGACTTCAGGAGCCCGGTAGTAGCGAGTGACCACATATGGGGTCATCATAAATGTTGTCCCTGCAGTTCGTGCCAAGCCAAAGTCCAGGATTTTCAGCGTGCAATCCGACTTAACAACAATGTTGCTAGGTTTCAAGTCCTGCACATGAAGTAAAATGCCTTGATGTGGACACTCAGACAAAGAAACACATCTGCATTATCTGAAACTTTACACACCTACTGTATATAGCAAGACAATAATTTCACAGTAATAATCAAAGAGAATAGTGAATGAAGTAAAAAGGCATAGTGAACAAAATATACAGTCCACAAAAACATGGAGGCCCGAACTGATTAACAGTGGTAGAATAAGAAACATTACTGGCTCTAGCACAATTCCTTGTTCTACCACTGTTTGTTCATATTGAATAAAAGTTTGGTGCACTGTACTATGTCTTGTTTGAAAGCTACAACAACAGCTAAACATACCTTGGGAACAAGCTCTCATGTCATCACTTCTATGATCAACATTTCCCAATGACAAATTTTAAAGGAGTCTGAAAATTGTTTTGCAATGGCTTATCAATGTGGAGCTTCCTCCACTGCAGGGATATAGCACGACCATACATAAAAAATCAAAAACAAAAAGCAGGCTTGGTGCTGCACCTGCCTTGAGACTTCAAATGCTTTCAATAAAACCCAAAACCAGACCCTGAAATAAGCACGCATTGTCACTTATTGGAGTGATCATAGATTGTGTGTGAGTGCCATGTACTGTAATTTTTCAGCGACACCAGTTAAGCACTCATAACCAAGTTTACTGTGTCCCCGTTTGTCATTTCTATATCACAACTGTCACCATGCCATAAAGTGGGGAAAAAAAATGTTCTGCCCACAGTTATGTCGGATAGGAAACTGGGCACACTAGTCCCCTCTGCTACCACACAACATTCACAGTTTAGTTATTATGCAGTAACTCTTCAGCTCTGAATAAATTTGCATGAATATGTCTCTGCTGCCCTAGCATAATTTTTTTTTTAAATTTTGAGTACTATAAATTTTCTATGACAAAATTTGACATAACCCAACGAAATTCATATCAGATATTGTGTTGCCATTTGTGAGCTGGCTACTTCTTTGGCATGCAGAAATGGTGCTTCTTTAATATGCCATACTTCTACACACTAATAAGGTGACTTTGCTCAAGAGAAGGGCCGTGCTGTGCGCAGCATTTCATATCAATGTCAATTTCAAGTGATAGTATTTAGCAGAACTAAGAAAATGAAGACCAACCAATCCGAAGGCTCTAGCAGTTACTACCGTAATGAATATTACTAGGTCTTACACAGTAAAACCTGGTTAAAGGGACCGTGCAACACTTTTCCAAGTAATCATCGAATGGCTTCATTAAAAGAGCTTATTGACTCATGAATTCACTGCCACAAAGATTTTTAAAATCCATCAAGTACAAGCGGAGGTAGAGGTAGCATGCATCAAGCGCTTTCTCTTTCCTTTCGTACCAGCGAGCACGCTGAAAGCTACGCAGGGGGGGGGGGGGGGGGATGACAAGGAGGCAAGAAAATGCATACATTCATGAGCACGCGTCATGACCTTGAACACGTTTTCTTCAAACATGCAGCTTACTTTCAGTGTGATCGCAAGCGCACATGCGGGCACGTGGCGGCATCCCACTGAAGGCGCGGCAACTATACAGCTCACGATACTCAAATTAGCCAATAGGCCTCCCAAGCTTGGCGAGAGGGCGTTGCGGCGCACGCGTTTTGCCGCCTTTCTGGCAAAAACCGGTCACTTGTTTTTCTGCACCCGCCTTTTGCCTGCACTTTCCCCACACCTTCACGCGCCCTGCACGCGCTGTCATCTGCTCGTCATGCGCGTGCAGCCTCACATGCGCCTGCTCTGAAGGTTTAAAAAGAATTAGAGATGGACAAAACATTGTCACGGTGTGAATCTCCCTGGAGAGTGGTTGACACTTTTGCAGGAACCAACAGGTCATCAAGGGCGATGCTGACTTTCGATGGCTTGGATGCCAAGTTTGTCGTGCGGCTAAACTTATTATGAGCTCAGTGTGAAGAGCTCATAATGAATGCCAGCCCTGTTGAGTTGCTGGCAGCAGTGCAATGCACAGTGTTCAGTTTCATGGGAGTTTCACTTTTGTGGAGGTTTGCATCGGATGATAACGTCGGATCGCAAGTTTAATGCCACCCTGGATTTTTTTACAGCTCCCACTGACAGCATACTGATGCGGCACAAAAAAATGTTTCATGCCCACTTTGACCATGCATGTTTCCTGCAGAGGTGTTTCATTTCAGATAATATATCAACACCTGATCACACACAGTGTTCGCCGATTCGAATGTCGCCTTGATTGTTTCAGCAGCTCACTTGGTCAGCATCACACTATGCAATACCCACTGGGATCGTGCATGTTAATGATTACGCCAAAATTTGCCCCGATGATAACCTCGTCAGCTTTCGCAAAGCCATCGAAAATTTTATTGCCGCTTTGGTTCTTTTTTCAGCTCATTTCCAAAGCGGAAGCTATATATCGCCCGCAGCTCACGCGCATGCAAGGCTATAATTTACTAGCCAAACCCAAGATATGGTGGCTAGAGGGGGAGGTGTCAGCAAGGGCGTGCCGGAGACGAAGCATTTTTTCATGACGATGCGACGGCGCGGGAGGCATCTCGGTGCCTCCCACGCCGTCTGTCGCGCGTCTGTCGGCCTGTCGGCTCCCAGATTTCATCCGCACGATGCCTTAGGTTCGCGGAGGTGTTTGGCACGGACGCGAGGCGCGTTTTCCGTCCACGACTTCTTACGGCGCTCACTAACCATACAACCACATAATTTTCGAGATTAGGCAAACATATCAATGAAGCTGGCCCAACAAGAGCTTTGGTAATTGCTTCGTGCTGCTGAAGCTTTGTGTGGAGTGTAACGATTGGAAAACACTGCACCTCGGCTTATGCAGTGGGTGGTCGTTTGCAGTGGGGGTATTGCCCCCCGTTTCACTGGCAACTTCTTGGAAAGGTACGCAGCGACGTTCGGGAACAAAGCTGGAACCGAATCTGGTGTTAGGGAAGGGCGACCACGGGGAATTACCACTGTTTCACCGTTGATCACGTGTGTGTAGCTGTGAAATATAAACCTCTTGTGGAAGTGAAGTTCACAGAAAACGCTGTTCTTGTACAGCGGCTTATCAGCTCGTGGAATGGAACGTTCTCATCCCTGGGGATGTTCATCATTGGCGGGATAACTGCGATGAGAGAGACCTTAATTTCTATCTTCTTTCCTGTCTGAGACGTATCCCGTAGTGGATCCATAGGCGAAACAATGTCTCTGCTGTCTCTGTTGCTTTGCCATCACGTAGCGTCAGCACATGCAAACAACAAACTCGCAGGTGAGCCGTCGGCGCATTGTAGCGGACACTTTTCGGCTTTCTTGCGAGCCTCGGTCGACCACATAAAGTAACTAAGGCACGCGTCCGCTGATCTTGTGACGGCAACGGATAATCTATCGACGGGACGACACAACTTCACGACAGAAAGCGTTTTGTGTGCTGACGAGATCGGCAGCAACACTAGCGTTCGCCGCACAATTGTCTTTTTCGCTCGCGAGAAAACGCGACATGCGTTTCTCGCTCGCGAAAAATGCGGCATACGTTTATCATTCGCGAAAAATGTGACATGCTTTTCTCGCTCGCAAAAACCACGACATACGTACGTTTCTCAGTCAAGAAAAACGCAAGATGAGTTTCTCGCTTTAGTAGACAGCGTGCCATACACGCGTTTGCTGACTAGGAAATTCACGTTTCCGCGAAGCGCCGGTGGTTACGGCAACGCCTTTTGCCATCAGGCACCAATACGCACAAACAAAAGCCGAGCAGGCGAATCAACAGGTCAAATAACACGCGCTTTGCCGGAGAGAATCCACGAGACCACTTCGACAGACCTCGCTCTAGGCATCTCGGAGACGACGAGCGCGCCACCTGTCGGCGTCATGAAAATGTGCCGCACCGGCTTGCACGGCGCAGCCTGGCCGATGCTGACACCTCCCCCTCTAGCCACCATACCCAAGATATCATTATGAGGCACGCCGTGGTGGGTGACCTCGGATTAATTTCGGCCACCTGGGGTTCTTTAAAGGGGTACCGACACAAAATTTCGCATCCACAATAGCCTGCGGGATCGATTCCCGTGAATATGCGTGTATCATCTGCAAAATACCAACAGCAAACATAGCTTAGAATGTATTTTGCATGAATTTTTAAGTGTGCGTGCGCAATCAAGCACCGCCCTCTCAAAAGTGACCCATGGTGACCTCCCTACTTCCCTAACGTCACCACGCTGCAGTCAATACAACAAGCTATGATGACGTCATAGCCCCCATTTTTCTTTTTGCTACGTTTGCTCCAGCAGAATACTACGCGGCGGCTGCTCACGAGTCCTAGCCACGACACATGCACTGAAAGTTATGTGTTTGGCGACACTGCTGTCCTGTTTCCTGTTCAAATGGACTTCTTGATGCATACTGTGCGGAAGTGCGTCACAGTTCTGTGTGCTGACGTGGTCGAGCGTTGCACACGCTAGGTGGTGATAGTTGCACCCAGCGGCATGTCATTTTTGGAGCTCTCTCAAACCCAAACTGAGACTGGTCGGTAATGAGGAGCATATAATTAATTATTTGTCACGCGCGGCAGTGAACGATGTGCCGTGCTAAGACTAACAGGCCCCAAACAACACATTGCAGCAAAAAACACGAGGCCAAAATTCGTGTGAGTGCCCCTTTAATGTGCGGTCAAGTTCAAGTACACTGGTGTTACTGAATTTTGCTCGCATCAAAATGCAGCTGCCGTATGCGGGAATCGAACCCACGACCTCCATCTTAGCAGCGCAACACCTCTGCCTGCTAAGCAATCATTGCGTGTTGCATGCAAGGCCAATATAAACGCTCAGTGAAAACATGCAGCTTAATTCTGTTTACATTGAGCAGTGACGGGAAATGTACTGCCATCAGCTGAATAAAACACTTGTAGTACTCACGGCACGGTATTGAACTGTGGTGTACACAGAATGCCGCTAATACGATTTTGAAGGGACCGTAAGAAACAAACGTAAGAGCTGGGAAACACAAGAGCCGAGAAAGAGGAAAACCGACAAAAAATATTTAGTGGTACAAAATTTTATTTTACTTTTTTACACTTCAAAAAACCATGCAACGTTGCCTGGTGCGTTTACTCATGCCAGAGCAGCATGAAAAGTTTTTCAAGCACCTGCAGTGTCATATACTTTTAATAAATGTAGTGCCAGCACGGCAGATACCAGGCAAACGGTTGCTTTTGGCGATACCTTCGCGATACTGTCACCGGATGTGTCGGCATCTCCGAGCGATAATGCAGCACAGTTGGCATAGTGTTGGACCACCGTGGCTCGCCGCAGGTGGTCGAACGCCTCGCGAAAGTGAAAGTACCCCCGAAAACGATCATCGAAGAAAATGACCCCTTTTCCACCAACTCCTCAACTTCGCCACTGGTGCACGCATGGCGCATTCGGCCACAATCTAGCCGATGGACAGAACCGCGGAGCTGACGGTGTCATCCACAGAAATGTAATCAACATATGCAATTCTATTGG
This sequence comes from Rhipicephalus sanguineus, assembly GCF_013339695.2. NCBI lineage: Eukaryota > Metazoa > Arthropoda > Arachnida > Ixodida > Ixodidae > Rhipicephalus > Rhipicephalus sanguineus. The sequence goes on along the minus strand of NC_051176.1, from coordinate 205,592,504 downwards.
CACCAACAGTTGTAGGCGTGAAAAAACGAAGCACACGCAACATAACCAGCGCGAAGAGTCTGACCACGAACCGCGCGAACTCCTCCAACCGTGCCTCCGACAAATAATGACGACGAGCCTACGGCAACGTGCCAATGCGATGGCAGAAACATGCCAATCAAGGCCTTACTTTCGTGAGCGCTAAAAATAAGTTTACAACCAATTACGTCATACACGCCATATTTACAATATGAATTTCAAAGGCTATGCTTTTGTTCGCGGCACCCGAAAGTACGTTACGCGTGTTGCTTCGGACACTCATGCGGCTAATCTTACAGTTAAGCCTGGCCAAGCTGCGTGAAAAATCAGCATGGTCGCTCACTTCCGTGGTCGCTCGACCGACTCAGCGGGCACTTTGTGACATATCATGCGGAAATGGTCTCACAGTGCGACGTAACAGCGGGGTTCTCAATACATTGGATCCTATGGGAGCTATGCCAGGACCAGCGGAAAACGATGCAACAGCCAGGAAAATGCAGCAGTGCGAAATGTAACAGCGGGGTTCTACTGTATTAAGCTAACATGCTCTGCTGCTGTCACTTACAAATGGTTTACTTGGAAAGCCAGCACGCAATCTTGAAATGTACAGCATCTGTCTATTTGTTGTAGCTTCGCTTCACAAATGCACTTCCCTTTCAAATGAGCGTGGCCGTCCCGTTTCTCCCCGTACTAATACTATGTGCGACAAAAATTGCTTCAAGGTGACAAGACCGTGAAAGCATCGCTTAGTTCGGCGAACTGCCATAATCCACTCTTGACGACTCTGCTCCTCGTACTGCTTCGATTGGAAACGGTAGAACTTGACAGGCAGTTTTCAGCTCTTCGGTATTTTTAAACCTTTGTGCCAGTTCACAATGCAGCAGGAATACGTGCTTGCTTTCCGAGACGACAAAGGGGGACAGCCATAGCTAGAAAAATACGAGAGAAAAGTGTGGAGAACCCCACCTGCTGTGCACGCAATGGGAAAACCAAGCACGTGCAACCCGTCCGAGCTACCGGAGATTCCCCCTCTCTCCGCTGGGGCAGGGGAAGGCGCTGCACAAACTTGAGCGTGGGAGGCCTATTGCCGTGGAGTTTGGGTTTATGGCGTGGTCATTTGAGTTTATGGCATCATTTGTTGAGAGAGGAGGGAACTATTTCTAGCTGGCTGAGAATCAATTGTAAATTCAGGCCGTGTGTTGAGTTATAATGTTTGGCTTATGTGTTCTCAGAAGCCTCGACTATCAATCGACAGCGTTTTTCTCACCATTGCAGAAGGGTTGATAGGCGGACTAGTAGGCACAAATTCATTATAGGAACTTGGCAGCACAAACAAACGGGACACAGAAGAAGTGGGACACAAACAAGAACTGACCATGCTGAAAAAGTGTTGCAGGGCCCCTTTAACATGTACCCGCTTTAACCCTTTCGGCCCTGGCGGTGTCAATTGACACCATGACACAACATTTCCCCTAGCACCTCGGAAATGAAACCAAAACTCGCCATTCTTGAGGGAATACTTCTTCAACGATCCCCACTGCATTTGACACCAAAATGGTGACATGCTTGCGGAGGTGGGAGCCGTAGTGAAAGAAGAAGCTTGACCGAACTCATGGGTGACGCCGTGGCGGGTCAGCTGAGGCGGCTAAGCGCAATATTCGGGTCGACGTACCGAAGCTGTTTCAATGAGTATCACTTTGAAAAATGAGACGTGGTTCACATTTTGTGTACTCTAGTGAACAGCGGGAAAAAAGATGCCATTTTTCTCATTTCACAACCGCTGAGCCCTGATGACCTAATTTGATGTCATGTCTGTAATTCGATTAATAATTGCACCACTGGCTCAATTTTTCGTTTGTGGTCTTCTGAGGAGATAACTATTAGGAAAACAAACACAAAAAATGTCCCCGACCAAAATAAAAAATCCAGGGCTGAAAGGGTTAAACGTACTAATGGTGAAAACATACTTGCGACAAATCTCCAAGTCTCAAAGACTAATGTATTCAGTGACCACTTAGGCTGCACAGGCACTGGTTAGCGAATACCACGATAACTTTTTGTCGCATAAATGTTAACAGCATCCCTGAACTCATTAACACCACACTGTGCTGCAAAAGGCCTTCCGTGATTTCAGGAAGTGCAGAGACCGGTAGATCAATGATTTAGACTTCTGTGCGATTGCAACGATGACTTTACGGATAAGCATCAGAAAAGAAAGAACACAAGATGACGCCCACCGACAAACATACCTCGTTCTGCATCCCTCAATTTGTGGTGGCGCTGACGACACAGTGTGCCACAAATGGTCTTGCATCTTTTTCATAAGTGCAGAGATTGGCTAACCAATGATTCAGACTTTGGCACAAGTGTGGCGTTGCCTTCACAGATAAGCACAGAAAAGCACAAAGGTGCTATGGCAGCCAGCAATGAACTCACCAGTATGGCTTATCACTGACAACCCTATCAGGATAACCACCTTCAGCTACCTGGTCAACAATGTGTGTGGCATAGCAAAGTTGGTGTTGTAAGCGTACTGCATACTTTTAATAGGCAACAACCCAAACGCGCTGTGCCACCATTTGCTGTTACGTGCTTTTCCAGGACCACTTGAATGTCGTGGAAACGCAGAATGCTCATTCCTTTCAGAAACAAAAGCAGTTTGTCATCGCCATGCTGACCCCCACACTGCATCTGTGGTACCTGCAGAGTCTTGAGTGGACCGGGTACAAAGAACCCTCCCACAACAAACGCATGAGTCCAATAAAGCAAGCGCCCTGGCAGTGACTGTGCGAGCTTAGTAGGCAACACGTTCAAACAATGAAAGAGCACCTCTTTTGCTCAGTGGCATATAGCGGTACAGACACAAATATGTATTTGGCAAAGCCAGACAAGTGACCCATCCACTCTACCACTATGTCAGCTGCTTTGTGTTCACGTTCATAGTTTCAAATGCTCCTTAGCAATGTCACTGCATGATAGCGTACAGTGGTAATGGACTTGCTACAGTATGAGTCTACTCAGATTTAGGGGGACGCGGCTTTCGTATTGCGAAAAATGGCAAAAAAATCGATTTTCTGAAAATCAAATTTTCAGTTTCTGGAACCCTTTTTCTATCTGATTCCAAAATATCTAAACTGAAAACCACCCAGAAGTGCTTCGAAAACTTTGTTTTGCCCTCCGAGGTGGCGCAAATTATTGTGGAAATTGCAAAAAAAACTGCGATTTTCAAAAAATTGTAGCTCCGCGATGACGCGACCGCGAACCAACTTTTTGGGCTTGTCGGAAAGGGCATTTCTCCGTGTTCAAATTCCCCGCTTCAGCGGGCTCCTTCATTCAGAAAGAAGCGCACAAAAAGCAAACACTTGAGAGTCGTTCCGAGGCCTCCGATTGGCCGCGTCCGCCATGTTGCCCCAGCTCGCCTCGCCATTGGTCCGATGCTCGCTCCGGGAGATCGTCGTCTGCGCGTCGCGAGTTCACGGCTGTCGAGAATCGCGCTACTTCGTGACACGTTCTCAATAGTTCTGTGTTCACGGCTCGACGATCACTTAAAATATAATTGCGCTTTAGTTTGGAGCTGAAAGAGGAAGTTCGATCTGATTACGATGGTGCGCCGCGCTCCTAGCGAACATCGCAAACGTGCGTCTCGGACCGACTCTAGCGTTGACTTCAGCGTCGGATTCGCGGTTAGATTTTCTGTTTAGCAGCACTTCTGACATCGTGACGAAGGCGATCGCGGGACGACTCTTTGTACTCACGACCACGCATTACGCACTTTGAAGCAACGGGCACCACGGCCTGCGCACCTACTGCTCGGAGTCGTCACTAGGCCTAACTCCGCTCACGGCGCCGTTTGGCGAGACGAACCTCGAACTTTGCGGGCAACTACAACGCGCTAGCGTGCTCGCGGCTATGTGCTTCTTCGCAAGCGAAGAAGCACATCGCTCGTCGGCACTTCGGAACCGCGGATGGGCATTTTACGCATCGGCAGTGAACTCGACAGCCAAGCTCGATCGTCAGACCCCACGGCCACGGACTGCTCGGAGCAGCGGTAGCAATTTCGCGCGTCGGCACCCGAAAATGCGATACAAAGTATACTGCGCGCAGATTTTTCGTCATCGTAGCTTTGCATTCGCGCATCGTCACCGAACGCCGTCACCAAGCGCATCACGCGCCGGCTCCACGGACCCCGCGGCCGAGCACTTCGCGGTCAGAGTGCTATCAATAAGCAGTAGTGATGTAATTTAGACGTGCTTGGAGCCGTGCTTGGTATCGCCGCAGGCGTTTATGGATGTTCTGAAACAATGAAAGCCTCGTAGACTAGCGTTGCCGCGGTCGGCCGAATGATAATACGTTTCATACGCGAGAGTGGCAAAAGACCGTGTAGGAAGCAGGGGGACGAATTTTTATCTGCCCGACTCGCGTCATTGAATAAACTGCTCAAAAATCCCTGTGCCACTAATGTCTTGGCCATAACTGTTTGCTATTTGGAACGAAGGCATCGGCTATCATGGTGTGAGCCATTTTCTGTCACAACAAACCTTTCTCTTTATAAAAATTATTCTATGATTAATTGTAATCAATAAGCAAGACTAAATTAAGCTAATGACAGCATAAATACAAAAAATATGTGTAATTATTTCAGTATATGGCCTTATTAGATTGCAATATTTTCTTTTCTGTCATGTCTGTCACACCACTCCTTCATACAGAGAACTTGGTTTGAAATCCATACTGGTTTTTTTTAGATAAAAAAAAAGAAGGTCGTGAAAAAAGAACAAAGGCACACTGCAGAAAGGCCACATGTCCAAGAAGTGAAACATCATAAAAAAAACCAAAGATCACAATCTTTAGGTGTTTTAGAGAAGGCCAAACTTTAAATGCAGTTTTCTCAATACTGTTTTTTTGGCATCTTGCTCAGCTTGTGGAGCAGATATCTTGGCAACTACTACACAGATTTTGATTCCGTTTTTTCTTTTTCAATCCTTGAAGTCTTGTTGACAGGATGACATTATTCTTTACCTTGCTTAGGGCCTAGTTTTTTTTGTAAGTGATAATTAGTGCATGAGAAGTTCTGATGCAATACATGAAGCTGATGGGGATGTTATTTGTAAAAAAACTAAAAGCAATAGACAATTTTTAATAATGTCATCCTATGTAGAGCTCTTTTGAGTAAAGATCAAAACCACTTGGACCTTCCTGGCATGTTTTGTTACAATGCTAGGCTTTTCACCAGCAGACTATGTCATCAGATCATGTAACATAGTGTAATTTGAAAACTACTCGAGATATCACAATGAAACTTTATATATAGCTATTCGAGGCACTCTTCAGTAGGCCTGCCAAATTTCATTACTCTAGGTCAACAAACAAAAAAGTTTTTTTCGATCGCCACCTGCCCCCTTAAGTGCATATTGAAGAACCCCAGGTGGTCAAAATTATTCTACAGTCCCCCACTATGGTGTGCTTCATAATCACATTGTGGTTTTAGCATGCTGAAGAACCCCAGAATTTTTTTTTTTTCTGGGACACAAAATTTTTATATATGCTTTAGGTAGGCATACTTTTGTATTTTTAATCATCATATTATTTCGCTGTTTTTCTAGGCTTTTCTTTTTTTCCACCCTACATTGTTTTTGTTTTTTTCTCCTGGCTTCGAGTTTTAGGGGATAAAGATCAACCTATAATCAAGGCGGGTCTATACTTGAGTAAACACAGTACTGTCTGCCTTTAAAATATGTAAAAACATCTTGGGAAGTAAAGCAATGACTAGGCAAGGCACATCAGTTCAGGTCAAGCCAAGTGTGGGTTCTGCAACACTTCCAGCAAACTGTTCTGGTAGTGCTTTTTGTTGTTTATATACAGTAGACCTTCGTTAAATGGAACCTGAAAGCATCAGGGAAATATGTTCTGTTTAAGAGAAGTTCCATTTACTGAGATGAACAGGGTTGCAGAATTCAAGTATGAAATCAATCGTACTAAAGGCAGTTGTTCCATTTAAGTAGCAATTCCGTTTAAGAGATTTCTGCTTACTGAGAGTCTACTGTAGTATGGAAAATGTGGATTCCTAAAATCTTGTTCCTATTGAATCTGTTCGCACTTCACACACAAAAACGTGGCACTAAACCTTGCACTGTCAATACATTTATGTTCTCCACAACAAACTTTCTCTACGGTTGGTCTTTAAACTCTTATGGACCACATAGAAGGAATAAACAATTCTTTCTTGCAACCATATCTGTATGCAGGGTCCTCCATTCGGGGGGGGGGGGGGGGGGGGGGCTAAGTTTCACCGCAGCTCCCCCTCACCCTCCCAATGGTGGAGTCCTAAAGAAAACAAGCTTTGCAGCAGATACAAAAATGAAAATGAAGCGATGACATCCCTCTGACAATGGCCTGCCTGGAGTCCCTAGCTTTCCGGGGGTAAAGGTGGGAAGTGAACAGTTTTTGGAATGCAACATCAGTGGTCCTCGGTTGCCATTCTCAACAAAAACCTGCATGGCCATAACCCTGCACATTAAACAATGACGGGGCAGCTCCAACTGAGCAAAGATATGGGGCTGACTTGGTGGGCCCCTTAGATGATTAGGGGACTGCGTCCCCCCCCCGAGTGCATGCCTATGGTTGCAAAGGAATTGATTAAAATGGAATCTGGATTACGGCACGATTCAAAACAAAAGCTCATTAGCACATGAAACCATTCATACATCACATAAGCTCAAAATTTAGTCTTATGTTTATATGTCCACTCCAGCATTTCATGTGTTCTGCCTGTCAAACGTATTCACGCACTTACAGATTGAAAAAAAGTATAAACGAATCATTTTCCCCTATGCTTGTTCTGGTTTTTCACTGTTGGCTTTATGTGACACTATGCTGCAAAAGCCCAAACAATGCAGTGCAGTGTTCTTACTCTGTGAATAATGCCAGCAAGGTGGAGATGCTTGATGCCACAGAGCATTTGGTAGAGAAGGTACGACATGCGTTCATGATCTAGGTCCATCTGGATCACCTGGCACAGGTTGGCATCCATCAGCTCCATGACCAAATAGCTGCATAACGGTAGAGAGAGCACCATTTATAAAAGAATTCAGTCAAACCCCATTATAACAACATTGCATCTAACATAAATACAGTAGAATCTCGGTGATACGAATCTCAAGGGGGAGCGAAAATATTCGTATCACCCAAAATTCATATCCCCGAAATTTCGTACCACCAAAAACTATCGAAATCTGTTTTCAAACCGCAACACACACACAAAACGTTTATTACCGTCAAAAGAACTCGCGTATGTCTTTCTGGGACACACGTGAACGGACCAATAAGAGACAGCGCAGCTGGCTGCCACGAACGCACACGCCAAAGCTTCGCTTGAGGCCTACTGAAAACTAAGCGCCGAAGTCTGCTCCACCATAATCATAAGAAAATGACAGAAACGCCGAAACGCTTAGTGCCTTTTTACGACTTTATTGCCTTTATTTATTGCCTTAATTAATTGCCTTTAATTATTGCCTTAAAGGGACACTAAAGAGCAAAACGATTTTTCTCGCATGAGTAAAGTAGTCTTCCGCGATACCAAAAACATCGCGCTTGCTGCGACAAGACGCTTAATAAGCGAGAAAACGCGCAAAAAGAAAATACAGGTGCCGACGCCACCTTTGAATTCCCGCACCATTTGCCGTGACGTCACATATTTTTGACGGCGCCTGCTTGGGCCTACCTAGTTCCCAATCGGTTAAATCGAAGTACATTGTCCTCTGAGGGGGCCAGAGACTTGACATAACGAGTTTGTGGAAATTTCGTCGAGCCAGTGGCGCCAAAATACGTTAAATGCTCTTTGAAATCTTTTACGTCACAAATTACAAAGTTCGGCGCGAAATTTAAAAATGAAACTTTGAACTTGGTTTTCTCCTCTAATAATAAACCTATGGTGGTGAAATAAACCACACAAGATTTCTCCGAGCACACTTTATCAATCTAAAGCAATTCATTGTTTCTCTTTAGTGTCCCTTTAAAACTCTATTACATTTGCAAGCATCCAACTCCAAACCATGCCTGTTACAGAGGCCACTGCAGAAAAGTTCCAGTACACAAATTCAAGTACTCACACATCTTGGAACTCCTCCAGCGACTTCTGCGGGGTAAAGGCATTGAGCAGGCCAATTATCTGAAAAAGCAAAGTCACCTGCTGTAACACTGGGCGAGGGCAGAAGAAAATCAATTTGCAAGAGTTGTGTAGATGGCACATCTTTACTGGGATCAATCCAAACTACAAAAATGTTCACATTGAAGCATTAAAAAATGTATTTGTACAAAGCAGTGCAGGTTTCATTGAAGGCACAAACTTACAGAAGCACGAAACATTGATGCACATTTAGTTTTATACAATGCACAAACCTCAGCAAAATAAAAAAAGGGATAAACGAAAAACATTATAGAGGTGTCCAAATACTCAAAACATATGAATATTTAACATTTTCAAATAATTAGCACTACCAGGCAAGCACTTCAAAATGAACCACTAAACAACAACTTTCCAACTGTGGACTACTCGATTCTAATACATAGCCTAAGCTTTTCAATCTCTGTGGGCTCAGCATGAATCTCAGGGCAACACTGACGCTTAATACTCATGTGACCTCAATGGTCATGTGCCACCAACACATTTTCGTGTGTTTAGAAGCTTGATTTATTTATCGCATTCTACTGCATAGCTTTCTGGGGACCAGGCTCCTAGTGGTGCCCAAGTACTCTCACTTCACTCGTGAAGCTGTTATTTTTCTCAAAATATGAATTTGAATTTTAAAGTTAAGTGAAGGCAACAAAATAACACCTTCAATGCTACTCACAGTTACACAGTGACATAAGCACAGCGACATAAGAACAACTTAAATGCTCTATAGACCCTTATATCCAGTATGACACCATGCTGCACAGTACATAGTAGTGCCATCAATGAACAGGCTGATTTCATTGCCATAATGGCTTGGGCAAATAAATGATTTACACTGTATGCCAGATATACAGCTATTTCAACAAATTAATAACTAATCCAAGCAGATACAAACTAATCCAAACACCATAGCTTCGATAGCACCCCCGCCCCCTCCTCATGCCATTGTGGCGACCACTGCGCACAGACCTACGCAGCCTCCGTCTCGTCACTGATTAGCCCGGCGTGACACAGCTACTTGCTGCAACATGCTTCCGATAAAAGACAGCGCCACGCAGTTTCGTCGGAGGCTTACGTCACCACTGCTGGCTATATAACCCAAGCTACCAAGCTTGGTTTCATGTTTTGTTTCTCTAACCTTCCGAAGCGCAGCATCGGCATGCTTGCCCTGCTGCTGCTACTACGTTAATAAACATCGTTTCGTTCTATGTTGGGATCCGTCCTTCACCGACTCCGCATCCCACATTTGGTGACCCGGACGTGATACAAACCGCACCGCCATGACCCGGACCTTGGAATGACCTTCCAGAAGATTCCACGGGACCTTCACGCCGAGTCAACCGACCTCTGACACGCCTATCACGATGGCGCTGCAACTGGATGAAACCACGGCGCACTGCATTTTGCTGCCGCCGGAGTTTCCCAAATTCTGGCCGCAATGTCCAGCCATCTGGCTCATCAAGATGGAGGCTGGTTTCTCCCTGCGTAACATCGTCTCGCAGCAGGACAAGTACGCCATCACGGTAGCTATGCTTCCTCCTGCTCTGCGACGCGTCATGCCTCCTCCTGGGCCGCAGGCATACGACCAACTTCGAGGGTTCGTGCTAGCCCCACCGCAACCGGCAGCGCCACGTCACATACTCCCTGCCGCGCTACACGTAACCACAGAGCCATTGCAAGACATCGCTTTCGACGCGGCACACAGGACGACACAGTGCACGTCACGTGCCACGACTGAGTATCGCCTGCCGCCAACTGTTTTGCCTGCCACTCCTGCCATCGCCGACGAACAGCCTTTGGTAGAGTGGTCAACGCCTGTGGACACCTCAGTGAGCATGACGGCATCAGCGCCTACTGATCCTGGGTGCGACACCCAAACCAGTGCTGCCTGTCACGTTTTCGCTGGCACCACGGATGTCACCCTAACCGAGCCACCTCAGACTGTCCCGACCACGCTGGTTGGTTTCGAACATCAGACTGTCCCGACCGCAGATCCTGCTCAGGCTGTCGAGCGGCAGCACAAACAAGATGACGCCCGCACCGACCGCGACCACCCGGTCCCAGTCTCCCCGGACGGACCAGCGCAAGGCCACACCTGGCACCCCAACCCTGGTCATCCCGCAGAATCTGGGGCCAAGGCCCAACATCATTCTGGCGCCGCCGCGCATGATGCCGCCCCCCTTGTTTGCCATAGTCCCAGGACAGCCTCTGACACTACAACAGCTACAGGCCATGCTGCACGTGAAGACCATGCTGGCCCAGCCCACGCTGGGTGCGTTCCAGGCAGACCAGCGCCAGTCCCTGGTGTAGATATCGACGTTCACCCAGCCGCAGATATTGGCGCAGGACCACCACCATCCCGTCATGACCACCACGACGGTGTTGCATCCGGCGCCACCGCAACATCTCCCCGTGTATGTCTCGGCGCCCATGACGTCGGCGACGATACACCACCAGCCACAGGCGCCTACTACAACGGCGCCACCAGCCGCGGAGAAGCCCGTGAAAGCGCCCACGTACACAAGCGCGCCCGGTGCGACCGCTCTTCCGCGGATCCACTCGGCCCTCCTGAAGCGTCTCTCCGCAGCGCCGCCCGTCAGCGGAACGGCTCGCAAAATCCACTAGGTTTCTACACCCGTCCTCTACGCCACTCTCAGCCCCGACCCCCAGGAAAAATTGAGCACCCGTTCGCCACTCCGTGTTACCGACCAGGACAGGACCGACTCAAGCCCGCGTACATCGCGGCGAACGAACCTGGCAGCGCCATCAACTGGCGTCCGTCCACAGCCACCGACGTCGCAGCCCGCTCCTTTCACGACATGCTCTGGACGTCTGGTACGCCTCCCAGATTTCTACAGACCCTGAGGGCTCTGCACTCGGCGGGGGGGGGGGGGGGGGGGGTGATGTGGCGACCACTGCGCACAGACCTACGCAGCCTCCGTCTCGTCACTGATTAGCCCGGCGTGAGACAGCTAATTGCTGCAACACGCTTCCGATAAAAGACAGCGCCACGCAGTTTCGTCGGAGGCTTACGTCACCACTGCTGGCTATATAACCCAAGCTACCAAGCTTGGTTTCATGTTTTGTTTCTCTAACCTTCCGAAGCGCAGCATCGGCATGCTTGCCCTGCTGCTGCTACTACGTTAATAAACATCGTTTCGTTTTATGTTGGGATCTGTCCTTCACCGACTCCGCATCCCACACCATCTTTGGTGCCGGCGGACGAAATGAAAAAAGCTCACTAGCACAAACTGCATGATTTACTTGAAGCGGAAGATGCCCTGCAACCTACACATGTTACTGCAGCTGCAGTGCTGTACACAAAAACTACAGCCAAATGCTTTATTATGTTGGTATGCAATGCAGTTGTGCACACAGTTAAAATTACACAAACAGCAACCGACATGCAAGTTTCCTGCTAGAGGTACTATTTGTGCATTTTATATGTCACGTGTTTCACAACTCTTCGTTGCCATTTTAACTGAGATAACCGAGCTTCCACGTGCAGCTTGCAAGATAATAACAGCTACGCTGCAAAATTAGGACTACCCCTGCCCCCTCCCACCCTTAACTCAAGAAGGGCTTGCCCCCATCTCCCCACACACGCACACACCTATGGCAAAGACCATGTGATACAGAAACTCGATCTAACGAAACCCAATTTAATGAAGTTCTTTTAGAAATAAACGAGTAAAAATGCGGTGATTTCGTTGTAATTCTGAAACAGGTGGGTTTTTCGTCCGCGTGTGTGCTCTAGTACTAGTGCTATTCCGCTCTAGTGCTATTGCAGTAAGACATCTTAGCTGTGCTAGTCACGACCCTAGTTTCATTTTTATGGGGCTGCACGCCATGCCCATGCACGGAACAATGGACTTGAAAGCCAATAATGCTCTTAAGTACCAGATGACGCTAGGGGCGGCAGTGGTTTATTGTTCCTGTAAATGTTCCCACAAGAAAATTACGATGGTTGCTTTCATTATTTCATGGCTTTTGCGAAAGATGGCAGCGACTGTTTCCTTGCAACTTTCTTGCTTGGCCTACTCGCACAATTACTGCATTTTTTCTCCCCATCTTTGAATATCGGCAGCCTGTGATAGCTTCATGGGACTGCATACCTGCCAACCCTCACAGCGTGAAAATTCTGGAGACCGCAGCGGCGGGGAAGGGGGGGGGGGGGTCTTTTAGCATAGTGGAAATTACTGAGACTGGAGGAGACTGACATCAGAAAGGAATAAGGATGTTTGTTTTGAGCTGCTTGAACCAAACTTCTTTACCTACGAAGGCACCAAGGCAATTCACAGGCGCACGTGGTACAGAATCCGTACTTGTCACCTTTCCGCGAACTCACAAAGCACGGAAACCCAGCTGTATACGAGTCCAGAAACACTTGCAAGAACTTTGATTTTGACGCTGCCATCGACCTTCTAACTGAACTCTGAAAACACGCAACCCCCACAGCAGACGGTGTAGCGTACAAAATGCGGGGGCCAAGATGGAGACGCAAAAGTTCTGGCTAGGCTGAACGGAAACGATTGCCGCAAAAGAATTGAACGGTGGCCCGAGCGGGAAGATTGCGACACGTGGCGCTGTTTCTCCCAAGCACACCGATATCCAGAGTGCAAAGCACAATGGGGGCCGCTTACTTACCACCGGTCTGCCGGTCACCCCTCCTTTGAAAAATGGAATGTGCTCAACAGTCTCGTTACCGGAGCGCCCGTGAAGTGCCGCGGCTCCGGCCCCCGTGCACTTTTGGCAATCTTTTTCTGTTGAGACTGTACCTTTTCCCTCGCCTTCTTTCGGTACGGTGGCGAGCGCTTCTCAAGGCCAGCAGACCAGCCTTCGCCCAGATGCGCAGTGCCTAGAATGTACTCAGCGGTACTCTACGGTATGGTTACAATGAAATAGAAGTGTGGTGGCGAGTGCTCTTCCGCAGCACCGCCACAGCAGGAAAGGCTGACGTACGTGCATGGTTTAAAAAAAAAAGAGAAAAAAAAAACGCCTCTGCTGTGGTGGCCACTTTTCGGGAGATTCGAGATGACATTCGTACAATCGGGAGATTAGGTCCAAATTCGGGAGTTTCCCGGACAATTCGTGAGAGTTGGCAGGTATGGGACTGTCTAACTGGCCTACATCGCCCGGATATGGGAGGCTCCATAAACAAGCCACCTTCGCAGACTTTTCAGATGTGCAGGTATGCAGGTATGTGCTGAAAATACAATGCCGCGGTAGCTTTAGGGTGTAGCTACAATTTTAGATTTCAAAGGGTCGAAAAATCCCTTAAACAATTTTACAAGCTTCCCGATTTAAGAAAATAATTCGAGTGTGGTCATCAATTCGTTCAACTGAGTTTCAACTGTACACCAGTTTTGCCTACCGAGGCTGCAATGATGTAACTAATACAAACATTTTTGCTTATATCAGTATTTCAGATAAAGAAAAATGAGAGAATGCTCACGTTTTTGTGATTGACCAGCTTCATAAGCTTGAACTCCCGATATGCCCGCTTGGCATGGGTCACATTCTGAAAAGGACGGCTGAGCTTCTTGATGGCCACATTTTGACCAGTCACCGAGTCATAGGCCGCACTGGAATAAAAACATTGAATCTACAATAACTGAAAAGACAATTTTTTTTAATAATGGCAATGCAGAAGTGACATTAAAAACTGATTAATCATTTTTAGACTGCAGACACCTAGGGAGGTAAAGGAACTTACCACTTTAGTAGTAATGATTCACCAACAGGTTGAGAAATATTACGGCCATTCAACACTTCATTTAACGAACTACTAACAAGCTTACAGCGATAAAAATTTCCACAAATTCCTTCTTGCCCTCACTGACACAAACTGCATACACAGGTGATCAAGCTTGGGCTTTTATACCAATTAGTTCCATGCACTCCACTGCTATTAGACACCAACACACTTGCAAATGCATAGGTGTCCTTTGACACCTACACATGTGCAGCAAATGAGCATAAACTGGCATTCAAGTAGCATGAGTACACAATATGGTGCTCTGAAATCCCTTAAGGCATTCAACAAAGGCTCACCAGACTATGCCTTGGGCGCCAGAGCCAATGGACTTGAGGTTCTGATACCTCCGCAGAATGGTAAACTTTGTGTCAACCACCTCAAAAGTGTAAAACAGGCTCGAGTGCTTGGACATGGCGCACCGATGGCAGCCAGAGCACAATGTCTCCTACCGCCACCAACCCAGCGCCATGACAACAACCCAGGGAGGTTGCCCTGCAAAAGAAATTTAAGAAAAGCATTTGTCCACATTGGTTACATTGCAAACAAAGCAAATGGATGTGACAGAACCCCTTTTTATTGAAAATAAGCAGGAGCACATGAATGTGAAGCATTCTAATTAAATATGACGAATGTAAAACATGGGCTCCAAGAACTTCATTGAATAGTGGACATTAGTGCATTTTTGGCAAGCGTACAAAAGAAATAATAACTAAGAAATAAAGCACACAAGATGCCATTCATGTCCTCAAATACCACAACAAGGCAAGGCACTTTGAAACAGTGTACACTTTGATCTTAGTCAAAAGACCACGAAGCAGTTCAGTACTTTAAAACAGAATATTAACATAGGTAAAAGATAACGCCCTTTTTAGGATAGAAGTACCTTTTCTTTTATCTTAGTACTTGGACATACCACCATAACTATACTTAGAAGCCTACATGATATACCATTAAAACTTGCTTTGAAATTTACTAAAACTGTGGTGCTCAATGTACTGAAACAGCCCAGTGCATACTGATGGAAGCTGTGGTAGAGGGCTCTGAATTAAATTTGACCATCTGGGGTTCTCTGATGTACATGGGCATGTCTGCATTTTTGCTTTCAGCTGCTGTGGCCAGGCCTGGAACCTACGACCATGCTCTCTGAAGCAAAATACTGCAGTCACTGAGCCAAGCAGGAACTTGTAATTTAACAACACAATTTTTCACATAAATTAAAAACAAAATGCTTTCTCAGAGCAATAAATGGAAAGGCAAGTCCGTGGACCAAATAAATACACACTCGATTTACAATTCCGCACTAAAACTGGGGATGGGGTGGGGGAGATCCAAGGGTCAGAGCACCTCTCATATGGGACGTCCTTTGAGCCTTGTGGTAAAACTTCATATCTGGCAGTTGAATCTACGCCAGTACTTGCATTACTAGAGCTACACCTTGATTTAAACTAGTTTCTTATTTTTTTTTCATAAGTGCACTGCTCATCTTAGAAAAAAATACATTTAATGATCCCTGGCAGATAAACCATGCTCAATGCTACATTTGTCACTATATCATGTACACCTGAAAGCATGTACTTGTGCATTATGAAGATGACAGCTTTAAAAAAAAAAGGAGGATTTAGTATGCAAAAGTATTTCCACTCCCATAAACCCAGGCAACCCGTGTGTTGCTATGAGGGCTTGGAATATTACTGCGTTGCAAAGAAATTGTACAACGCACATTAACACACAGACATGAAGCTACTACTAGTTCATGTGCCTTTCTTGTGTCCTTGTATTTTTGCAATACAATATTACCCCAAGCAACCAAGGACAACAACTTCGAAGACTACCATTCACCAGACCTGTCGCACTTCCTTTTTGCTTTTCACTCCCAGGACCCGAGAAAAAAAATTTGGTCAAGACCACGTCAAAGGACCTTTGGTGAATGTTTATAGAAAAAGGCATGAATGTATTCATGCTAAATGATCACGTAAGTAGGTCACTTGCCACACTACGGACCCTCGCCTCTATGAGGCAAATCCATACAAATGTAATGGTAGAATGCCCCAGCTTAATCATTACAGTGCAGAGCCAAAACATCTAAGAATTTCTGGAGGTTACCAGCAGCAAAATAAAGCTTCCTGTGCAAGAACAGACTATGATAACAGCATTACAACCCCACCAATTTCCACCATGCTATTGGGATTCACAATCTGCCAAATGAGCTTCTTATAAAATTGCCACATGCAGATCTGTGAACATTTACATGTATGTAGAAACAATAACAAAAGCCTAGGGAGAGTGGGATAGATTATAATATATATATATATATGTATATAGCTTCAAGGTCCCACCTCAGGAATTTTCCTGAATAAATCTCAAAGCAAGTATTCATCTGGTTTGCTATAAAAAGCACATGAGAAGATATGTCTATATCTTCTCATGTGCTAGAAGATACGTCTAGCACTGCCACAAGAAAGTGGTGCAGGTGCCATACCAAAAGAACCACACATATTGAGAGTTTGGCTGATAGGCATGGTCAGGAACCAATGGTGTGGCAATGACATCAGTGACCTCTCACCCCACTGATGTCACCATATTTACACCACCTGCATGGTGGGTGCACGAGTGATGCCTGCATTCACATGATCTCTCACTCTCTTTATAAGCACGTGCGAGCCCCCCCCCCCCCCCCCCATGTATGAATCCACCGGCAAGAAAAAAAAAAATCAAGAATGAGTTGGAGTGTTCACCCGCAAAAGCTACCAAGGTACAGCTGCAACACGAATATATAGCACATTGTTATAAGTTTCACCATACTTTCACACGGCACAGTAGCCCTAGCACAAATGAGGTTGGTGACTGGCACAAGACTGGAAAGCTGTAACACAGAAAAAATCACACTCCCTTTTGCTAATCAGAATGGCTGGAAACCAGCCGTGTTTCAGTTTGAACGTCCAACTGAGCAACAACTCATAGTGCACAAGAGATGCATCTGGAAAGGCAAGAGTTCCACATAGTAAATACAAACACCAAGTGCAGTGCTGAAAAGTGATACAAATATGGTGTCACCGTGCTTGCCGGGCCACTGTGACAGGCTACATCGGATGAAGTCTGGTCTTGCTGCCCAACCACAGTTTTTAATCAGCGCCTGTGTCCTGTATCCGTCCTCGTAAAGTGTGTGCTGTTTTTGAATTGTTATGATCAACCAACTAGCTTAAGATGAGTTATTCAGAGTAAAATGGGTTGTGCTTAAATGTGTGGGGAGGGCAACAAGAAGGAAGAATCCTCATGCTCTCCTGGAAGGCAGATATGACTCCCCATGACACTGTTTTCATCATACACATTTCTTGTTATATTGCACCCCCCCTTCCCCATATTTTTAAATCTTACAACATTTTCACCAACAGAACAATTTTTTGTAAAGCTAAATGCAGCATCCACAAAACCTTAGAAGCAATGGCACTTAAGTGGAGAATTTGGGAGCATTTGTACACAATAGCAATGGGTCAATTCAGTTTAAAATTAAATGGAGGAAACGTTAAGCTAAGCTGGTCAGAAGAGGAAGTAGACAGCCATTCCATGCATGGGTCTTCCTTTTAGTAGGCAGACTCCCATAATCATAGTAGCATCCTAATTTGGCTGTAATCAAATATTTAGAATACGAAGAAATGAAAATGTCACAGTAAGTGCTTCAATTTGAAAGAACATTTCAATGTCATTTTAAATATTATTACACACACCAAATAAAAATATTCATATTTAAAGGCAATAGCTCTGTTGTTACCCTAGTTAACATCATGAAACCTATTTGGGCCTTCTTTTCCTTATGTTTAATGTGTTCTGAGGATAACTTATAATGAGAAAATTTAAGGGAACCAACTGCAGGTATCCATAACAATTATACGACAAAAAATATTTTTGCGGAAAGGAACCCACTGGATAGCTATTTTGTGAAGGCTGCAGAAAGCAACGTTGATATGTGTGAGGAGTTATGTACAGAAGACAGGCAAAGACAATTCAAGGCTTCCGGAATCACCTAAAACCTTTCAACCCTCGGAAATGGTGGCAGCATGAAGCAACAGTTTTATATTATACTTCTGTGGAGCTGCGGTAATATTGGAATCTACCTCTTTAATTGCTTCGTTCACGCGGTCCCGTCAGACGTAGTTTTGGTATCGCGTACTGCCTCGTGTGTTTTGCGCGCTCGTGAAAGTCGCTGTGACAGAAAGTTTGACAAAATGCCGCATACATGTGATGTTGCCGGATGCCTGAATGGTGCATGCCACCAGTGCACACCGACGTGCAGTAAAGGCGGGCAATGTTGGGCACGGCAACAGTGACGCGAGTAGGACCGCTTTCATGCAGGTGACTTGGAAGTGCACTAACGCGATGCGGACCACTAAAACGCGATTTTATTTCAAGATAAGCACTTCCTTGGCACAAAAGTAGCACTAGGAGGTGTCTGGACCACTATTTCAACAATCAACGTCGACTTAATATTTGCCTTTAGTGTCCCTTTAAGGTGCCCCAACCAGCAGCCCCTTTCCATTCCCTGGACAGAGACTGTCAAGAAAGGGGGACGAGAGTGTAGCTTAGAACTTTAACCTAGCCCCTGTCACACATCCGGAGCACCAGAAATCCTATTTTATAGCTATAGCTAGTTCTTCATGGGCCACCCCTTCCCCCTGAAGGTTCTCTATCATTGCAGCTGCACCCCCAGGGGAAAAATCTTGGCACCACCCCTGCACTCGGCAAAGCAAGACAAACATGTTTTTGTATAGGGTTGCTTGCATCAGCTCCAAGCACTTGCGATACCACTAGAACTGCTGAAGAAAATTTTGATAGCTCATGAATCTTCAGAAAATGTGTCTGCGTTACTTGTTTAAAACTCTTGCTAAAGTGCAACAAAGCCCCTTACCAGATTACCAAGTGCATAGTTAAGGCAATACTAGCTGTATATCTGTATTTATTTATAGATAACCTCAAGACCAAAGGCCTTACAGAGGGGAGTGGCTAAAAATGACACAATAGAAACAAAGCAAATAGAATAAAAATATGAGGATTATGTTTTTGGGTATACAATATTTAATGCGGTAAGTACTTGCTAGGAGAAATAACTAAAAAATAGTAAAAAGGAAATGACCACTTTTTTGTGAGCCTCAGTATAGAGCGTTAGCTAAACTGTTACGGAAACAAAAGTTGTCTCGGAAGCAGGGAAACCATGGAAGCAGTATGCACTCGGGACCATGCACAGTGGCAAGGAACTATTTCTTTAAAGCTCACTAATGTCCACCTTTTTTGAAATTGAGGCACTGAATGTTGAAAAGTGAACGTCTGAAAGAAAATGTAATCCCTTTGCACCCTCTTAGGTGGATACACCAATGTTCTTAAGTTTCCACCATATGCGACACTGAATGGTGATAGCCAGGACAGTGATTTTGTACCCCCTCAAACAGAAATGTCTCATCTTTCAAGCAGAGGTAGACCTCTACCACATAAAGAAATTCCCCAACTTCTCTGGCGGGACGGCATTTGGATGCAGGTTTGACGGCATTTGAAGCTATGCAGGCTCACGGATCCAAATGCCGTCCCGCCAGAGAAGTGCACTAAGCGGCACCGGAGCAAGTTTGTTGAGTGTGCCGGACATGTGGTGTACTGCCTCCCTCTTTCGTGTGGGAAGCAGTACATTGGGCAAACCGGGCGATGCCTCAATGAACAGCTACATGAACACCACAACAATGTCAAAAATGGCACCAGTGGTTTTTTGGCGATCCACTGTCGAGATTGAGGCTGTCTCCCTTCGTTTGCTCTAAGTACGATCGTTTCACGCGGCAGAACACAGCTAATTCGCGAAGTGACGGAGACAGAGGCGATTATAAAATTAGGTGATTTGTGCGTTAGCTCACCATCACTGGCCCTCACCAATAAGGAGCTTGTGTTCCTAAGATCTTCTAACACGTAACTGTTTGTTTTAATCATTTTTTATGCATGCATGGTCTTTTTCGCGTCGCGTCCATTTGCGCGCATGTGTGACGTATACTGTGGCAATATATAAGCAGATCCAGTGGCACAATAAATTCAGTTGAAAGTGTGCGCTGTGTTTGTACTTGTCTTCTGTCTGTGTTTTCGTCGCGCAATTTCTTTAATAACCTTCTTTGATTGTTTTCAAACATAACCCATACAAGGGCATTCATGTTCTAATGCATTAAAGTACAGAAGCACTATAATATTAAATTGACAACTAAATATATAAGGCAGAGCCCAGGTGCTCTACAGTAGCATACTAATCAACATTACTAAATTACAATCATAATGATGGCTCATCTTGGGGAAAAAAACACAGTATTTGGTTTTTGCACTAAATCGTACTGCAATATTTTTTAGCAACACATCATCTGATACCTCAGTGTTAAGATAAAAATTTTCCATAAACATAAAAATTACCCCAACAGTTTATTAAATAAATTTTATTTAAGCACAGGTGTTTATGTGACCTATGCTCGGTATGGAAATATTGGCAGCACTATAAACATACAGTACGATTATGAATGAAATAACGTGTGAAATTTTGAAGTGGGCCTTACAGATCAGTCTCTAAGCCAAGTTTTTGCATCATTAACGAATCCATTATGCCATGCTCGGGAACGCTATCCCACACTACTGCTCAACCATTTTAAAGGGACACTAAAGGCAAATAACAATTTATGTCAGAGTGAAAGCTCAATGTATGACAACTTCTTAAACGGCAATATTATCAACAGCACTGCCCTACTTACCGAGAAATTAAGCTAAATGTGTCACGTGATGAGCGCCACGAGTGGGACATTTTTGAAGTGATCCGGATGTCGTACGAGCGTCTGCCCACAATAAGTCACTAGTAATCAAACTAGAAGCAATAAAAAAAGAACCTTGCGTGCATCAAAAGACGTAATAAAATGCTATTTGTTCGTTTCCGTTTGAGTCATTAAAAAAACCTCTGTGGCGTTGCCATGGGGAACGGCGCGCATGGTTCAAAGGTTCCGTTTTTGCCGAACTGCGGTTCGCCCGGCGCCCTGCTTCGCTCACGCGGTCGCGTCTCAGTGGTAGTTTCGGGATCGTGTACTGCCGCGTGTGTTTTGCGCGCTCGTGAAAGTCACTCTGACAGAAAGTTCGACAAAATACCGCATGCAACGACGTCGGCACTAGGAGCCCTGAGCAGCATGCCGCATTCATCGGGCCTTAAGTCGCTGAATCGGAGCCCAGCGTCGCGAGCCAATGTATCGTCAAGTTCTCCGTCCACGTCCATTGCGGCGATTGCGGCAAGCTTCGATGGCTTCGATGGCCATTGTTGCTGCTGTGGGTCCCGCTACTTTCGCTCTGCTGCTACTAGTGTCGGCGGCCACGCAGTAAAGGCGGGCAACGTTGGGCATGGCAGCAGTGACATATGAAAGTCTGATTTCAGGCGGGTGATTTGAAGTGCACTAACGCGATGTGGACCACTAAAACATGACTTTATTTCAAAATATGCATTTCCTTGCCACGAAACAAGCACTACGGGGTTTCTGCAACGCTATTGCAACAATCAACGTCGACTTAACATTTGCCTTTAGTGTCCCTTTAATAGCTAAAGGCGGACTATTTGCATGTGCCAGCAGAAAAGAGAGAGAGAGAGATGAAAACATCTAATGGCAATATAAAGCAACAAAACAAAAAAACGCCAGGCCTGCGCTGAACCCGCAGCACAGTCACAGCGAAAGCTGCAAGAGCGGCGTTCCTAGAGCCCGTTAAGCTCTCTTGGGGCTACAATACAAGTACACTAGAAAGGTACCCACTACGCCATAAATCACAATTTTTGTGAAGTTGGGAAGCACCTACTAAGCAATTATTCATCATTCTGCGGAGAAGCGAGGCACCAGCTACGCGTCTGTAAGGCATTATGTGCACTTTGTTGACGCGACGACTGACGACGAGGAAGAATTGTGGCTCAGCCCTTTGTAATGGGTTGGAATCTTTAAACGCCCACCAGCTATGTAATTTGCATTGGGTGATGCCCGGTCGCTATTTCCATCTCCCGTCATGCTGTATAACATACGTTGACGTGGGAGAGAGACGGGGGGGGGGATTAACTTTACTGAGACCCCGAGGAAATGGATCATGCGCTTATGGGCTTCCTTGGCAACCAATACAAGTGCACTTGCGAGGAACCCACAACGCTATAAATCATTGTAATTTTACTGAGACCCCGAGGTAGTGGATCATGCGCTTATGGGCTCCCTTGGCAACCAATACAAGTGCACTTGCGAGGAGCCCACTACGCTATAAATCATTGTAATCTTTTAGAAGTAAGGCAGCAGGCACTGTGCCATTTTTCGTCATTCTAAGGAGAGCCGTGGTACCTGCCAAACGCATGTAAGGCATTATGCGCACTTTGTTGATGCTGTGCCTGATGACGACGAAGAATTATGGCAGATCCCTTTGTAATGGGTTGGAAGCATTCAACAACCTACTCGTTGCGCAATTCGCATTGTGTGACGCCTGGTTACAGAATTCGCGTTGCGCGACGCTTGGTGCTTATTTTACTCTTCTACCACGCTATATTGCATATGCTAATGTGGTTCCTTCCCGACATGAAGCCTGTATAGGACCTTTTTGCAAAGCAGTTTCAAGCACCGGCATGGCTCAGAGGTTGAATACTGAGCTCCCACGCAGAGGGTCCAGGTTCGAACCTCGTTCCATCCTGGAATTTTTTTCTTATTTAGTTTTTTTTTTCTTATTTCGAGCGATACTGGTTACGGACACCGGCGGCGGCGGACAACTACGGCGCCAAAAACGGCCGGTGAAATGATCTCATAACAGCTTTCACTGTAAAACGGTAAGGCTGGGATGGGAGACCAAACACCTTTCAATGACCAAAACTAATTTGCTTATCCCAGTGCTCAGCTGCAGAACTGCAACATAGCTGTCAAAACTAATAATTATATGCAACAATAATATTGATCAGAAATCAAGAGTGCAACAGATTTACTTTAATAACTAACAATGACTAAGGAACAAGGCTTCTTGGCAAGACGACAAAGAAACACAAGTTGGTGACAAGGCTCCTGGCCATGAAACTCATTGTACAGAGAATGCAGAAAACGAGGTCTTTTTTTTCTGTTTTCTCTGCACCTGTAGGCACACAGGCCAATATAGTGGTTATACACCTATTTCACGTTCTAGTGCTGCATGTAAAAGCTCTGTTTCAATTAAAAATACTCTTTTATTCAAAGCAAATAATTTTACTGATCAATACAGGAATTGCTCACGTACAAGAGCGCTTCTGTTAATAGATCGTACGTGCATGTTTAGCACGTACGCTGGGCCATAACGGAATGCACCTTACTTTCATTCGAATTCCGCTACTTGATACACACTTATGTTCTCAACACATACAAAGGCAATGAGTGAAGTATACAGTAGAACCTTTAAAGACACTTCTAGTGCGAGGAGATACATTCCAATTCTACGAAGAGATAGTACAAGCGCATCGTCATACACACGACAACCAGGTATAGTGGGAATAAAACACTTCTATATGAACAAAATATACCTGAGCGGAGATATAAAACCATTCTAGGAAACGCAAGCGCGTTCCTCATAAAACAACAGTCAATGACATTGGACGGCTGTTTCACGTCGTCAGAGGTGAAGCGATCAGTTCACTGGCCCCATTAATCGTAAGCAACTTGCTAGGCAGATTTCCAGAAATAGACAAAAACTACCCCTTCTCTTGTAAGAATGCATGTTGAAACGACGGTACCAGCACTGATGGGCACGAATAAGTTAGTTTGTAGCGCCTCGACCGCTAGAACAAAGTCTAAAGCTGAGGCGGAACTCGTAGGATTATCCACACATTGGTGAATTGGACGAACATAAACAAATACAAGGTAAAAACCAGAATATTAGGCTTAATATAAAGGCCAAATACCGCACCGGCAACGATACCATGACCCGCGGTGACACCACGCAACTACGGCGCCTAGCCAACACGATCACATCAGGCGAAATGAAGATATCAACGCTAGCTTAAATAGGTTAAACTGCTTCGAACAAATAGCGTAAATACCTAGGCCAGTTCAAAATATCTAGCCTTAACCACGGGTGACAGTATCTTTGAGCATTTCTCTACGGACGAGCCCAGAAACATCGTCACACTAGGCCTAAACACTGCACGGGCGCATTGAATGGGACGGTGCCGTGTTTTGGCTCCGGCATCCGATTCCGTACGGACCGCATACCTCGTTGTGATCCTCGTGAGTCCGGGCTAAAGACTTCAGCCCGTACAGTCAGGTACGATGGACGCCGCTTGAATACCTACTGGAAAATCTAATTTATACTTATTGCACTTGGCCCCGCGAAAGAGGTTTCTGTCAAAATTTTCGCAGAAACCACACAACACAATGGCGCCATAGGCACTTTTGCTTGACGTCACACGGTTATGCGGAGGAGCGGCACTCAACAAAAATAACAACCAATACCATTGCTAGTTTCGGTTTCGAGTTTTTATGGCTCCTGTCGATACAGTGCGCCAGTTTGATTTGTGGGTTCCTCTAATTCGGCTGCCGATATTAGCTCACGTCACTCTTAAGACTATTTTCCGCGCTCACACAAATGCCGACTAATACTGTTTCCAAAAAAAAAAAAAAAAAATGTTTTCTTCACGTCGCGGTTGTCGCATACCACTGCAATGCATTAAACCTACGCCGCAGTGAATTAACATCTTGTGTTCTGCATCAGTCATGAGCCTTTACGTACGTGACATGAAACTCTGTTAAATGAATTGAAAGATGAAGGTGACGTTAATGAAATGGTGGTAATATTTCTTACCACTGTGAATGCGCGCTATGCTGCTCTCCCCTGAGAAGTGTTCCTTCTTACTTATTATGAACCGCTATCAGTAACAGTAGTAGCAGTAGCTATATACTTACAGTTGCCAGCTCAGAATTATTTTTTTTTTTTATGAAACGCTCGTGACTGCGCAAACTGCGTGCAAGAACGCGCCGCTGTTATAATTTGTGAAAACCCCAACAGAAGGCGCCACTGTGTTAGCACTGCTAGTCTGCTAGCACCGCCGGTCGTAGCTTCCACTGGGCTTCCGCGCCTCCGCGCTACAACCAAAGGAGAAGCTGCTGCCAATTCATTTTACTCATGTTCTGCATTCCATTATTCCATTTAAGCATGCGTAAACCGCCGTACGTATAGGCAAATTACATTTATTGGCCAGCTGCAGTGCGCTTCTGTGCATTTTTGCAGTCCTCATTCTAATATTTTTTCCCCTTCTTAAGTTTCTCCACAATGCAGAGCGGTTTTAGAAACTGCCCTCCAAACATGGTTCTTTGTTTTACAGGTGTGCCAAATTAATGGAAGCGTGTGGCAAAATCACAAGATTGTTCGTTCAGAATAGAAAGAATTCATATATATATATATATATATATATATATATATATATATATATATATATATATATATATATATATATATATATATATATATATATATATACAGTGAAACCTCGGTGATACGAATCTCACGGGACCACCAAAAATATTCGTATCATCCGAAATTCGTATCACCAGAAAGCATGGAAAATTAGCATGCGACAAAAGAAAGCTGGCGGACATTTTCATTAATTGTTTTTCAGGGCCGCAGCAACGTCAGCAGGAACCCTGAATGATTGTCAGTCAAGTTTTTTGATGTCGGCAATCATACCAGCACTCGTAAATATACGGCCCGTACGCGCGTATTTAATTAATGAACCAGGTGCGTTGCGACCAGCGACAGCAGTAGCCCCTTCCAAGTATTAGTATGCTTTTCTGCATGACACCGGAGTACTGCATCGAAAGTAGCAAAAGACGCCCTTTGACGCGATGGATCAAGGGCAGAAAATTACTAAACCACGGTCCTGTGTTATGATTTTGTTATTTCGGAAGTGTTGGGGATGTTTTTTGGGAGACTTACGGCCGTGCCCGCCCAAGTGCGACCTCAACGGTCACGCATGTTGACGTTGTGAGGCCTGACTCCTTCTACCAAGACCGTCCTCGCCTTCTTTCGGTCCTCGTCCACCTTTCATAGGATGTCTGATGCTCGAAGCAGGCACGTGTAGACACAGTACAACGACAGCAGCCCGCGTCGACATGTTAGAAAAAAAAAGCATGGCGCTTACGTTCTCTGTAATACAAAACGCGAAGGCACACGGAGGCACATAAGAGCCTCAAAGATTAGCGCACACAATCTCGGAGGCCGTGACGCGTCTCCGAAGGCTATTCTGACCGTAAGAAAAGTGCTTTTCTTACACCGTGATTCTGACGATTTGGCGGTGCGGCGCGCATGCCCACGCTTGCGTTCCCGCGATCGCACGATCGCACGTGCTTGGCGCGCCTCCCGCGACAGCGCGTACAGCACCTCTTCGTACCTGGGCGGTAGCGTACGTTCGTATCAAACGTCGCTGGGTGAAAATCGGTTCGCAACAACCGTAATACACTATCAAAAATTTGGAGGCACAAAGGAACAAGGACAAGAAATGACAGGCAATTCATTATTGGGGGAATTGTGGCATATAAGCCAGTGGCATTGTTATATTTTTACCTCTGTTTGTTATCACCTTGATATGTAATAAACAATATAAAGTACTAACAAAAGGAACTGAAAACAGTGTGCTACGAATACACTACCTCTTTTTTTTATGCAGCAAATTCAGTTGGTTTGTATTGCCCCCGCAGCAAAGCAATGCAATGGTGGGACTAAATTTTTAAAAATCTTTTTCTAAACTAAAACGAAAATTCCTTCGATTAAGCTTTCTCTGCACGAAGTTATGATTCTCGATCGTATGCGCTTTTCCACTTATTTTTTCTTGGACCACCTTAGGGTGCTACAGACGTCTCAACATCTAGGCCAATGTAGCGTTTTTGACAAGTTGAGGATTTTATTTTAGAGCCTAAGCGCCGTACACAGGAGAAACGAAAAAATTCGGAGATAGTACGTTTAAGGAGAGTTTTATCAAAATAATTTATGCATTTGATCGAAAACTGTCTTTTGTAAAAAAATTCCCGAAAACACGAGAATTTACTCAATTTTACCTACGCTCTAAGGAGTAAAACATATAAAGCTACTATAAGGAACTGTCCTATAATAAAATAACGATGCTCTAAAAACGCAAAAAAAAGCAAGTTTTAAAAGAGTGCCTGGAGCGGTCGATTAATAGCGAATTTTTTTTTCTTACCTGGTTTTCCAACATTTTGTGAAGTTTAAATGGTGCTCACATGCCCAAAAAGTTTTTGCGGCTCAAATTATTTTAGGAATACACTGTAGAACTAATGTCTATATGTGTGTAATTTTTTCAGATTTGTTTAGAGAAACTGATTTTTGTCGAGCGCCCTGATTGGGACAGGTGGCGTGGAATATGACCCCCATATATACCTATATATATAGAGCGAGAACCGCATTTGCTCTGAATTTGACGTGATTTTTTCTATTCATAGAGATGTCTGAAATCAATGATGAATCTGCACAAAGAGATTGTGCAGGCTGGGCCGCTCTATACCGCGACAACGCAGCAGTGTTTAATAACATTTCGAAATTTTACTTTAAAAAGTACAGCCACCTGTTCTTCATCTGAGCATTCCACCTGCAATCTTCACAGTCTCAGTTTGGCGTTGTAAATACTGTGAGTATGAAGAGCCTGCTATGGACTCTAGAACCCTAAGTTCTCACTTCTTAAACAAAACATGCGACTGACAAAGCAAGGTACTTCGCATAAGTCTTCAGAATAAGCCGAGTGCCAATTTCTTTACTGTTAAAGCACTCTAATATAAAATCTTTCTAAAAGAAGAAGACCAAGTTCAGTCGATTAATATTTATAGAAACCACACTGAGCTGGTTCTGTATACTACAAGATTGTAAATGACTACGAATTTATATACAAGGTATCGTTCCTTGCCCTCCTACTTTTCCCAGCTTGGGAGACGGGTGAACGGGAAAGCGATAAAGTGGCTCTTTCCCCTCCGGCTACTCCAAGTAAATAGCCTACGTAAGCTGCGTAAGCTCAAATTTTCTTTGAAAAAATTTGGGCGATTATAACGTTAAGCTGTCTCGCATTGTTTCCTTCCGTATAGGTCGTTAGCTGTTAATGATTGGTCGAAATTTTCTGGGTCATGCTCACAGCACCTGCTCGTAACATGACGCAACAAATGACGCGTAAGTGATCCACCGTATGACTACGTAAAAAAATAATAAACTATTTTCAATACGACGTATTGTTCGACATTGGTTCTTCGCTATTCGTCAAAAAGTTTCGGTGTGCCATAAAATCGCCTCCTTGTTACGCGACGTCACAAGTCTGCAAAAACTCGCGGCGTTAAAATTAAGTGTGCACAAAGCAGCGGATTACTGTGCTGAACAATAATGATTTTTTTTTTTTTTTGAATAGCCAGACAGTGTCTCATTCTGAACGTAATTCAAGAAGGCTGCCCACCAATCACAATTGGCAGCGGCTACTTATAGCAGCGGGGGATAAGATGGATTCATATGTGTATAACAGACAGATGCTTTCAGTTGTAGTATAACGATGTTGAGCTGTTCTTGCGAGTATACAACTCTCTGTGAACTCATCGTTGCTGACAGAGAGGTAAATAGAGAAATAAACACTATTAGGAACAGACACAATCCTTCGCAGGTGGGCAGCCTTTTTAGACCAAAATACCGTGAACGCTGATCATCTCCCTGGTGAGGTAGATCAAGTTACAGGGCAAACTTGAAGGCTGGGCTTCTCAATGTGCTGAGTCCACTGACTTGTTACAAGCCGCCGCGATCGCTGCAGGCTATCATATGACAAGCAACTTGTGAAGCAGGCTAATCGGAGACTAAAGTGGGAATACAACTAACATACTCAACACTTCTGCACACTCATCAACTCACAGCAGTTGGATATGAAGGAGTGGCGATACTATTCGTTTGGAAGAAAGAAAAATCCGGCAGATCCCACGCACTGTGGGGATCGATGTAATGCGAAGCAGCCAGCAAAGAGCTGCATACATCGCTTTGTTTATTTTTGAGCCAAATGAAATCATTCATGCCATGACATCTAGTTCACCATATATCGCATGTTTGCCATGCACGCGTGCACAATGTGGTATATACCATATGCTAATGAAACGTATATTCTAGTATATACACTGCATGACCGGTCATTTATGTTCATCACGGTATATATCCAGTTATCTAAACGGCCGGAAGCGCACCATAACAGTGTCATGTAAATCATACCGTACATGACATGCATAACATAATTCGCATGTTATGACCTGTCATTTATGTTCGTCATACAGTCACATCGCACAATACCAATTTTGGTGTATATCAAACGTGCGAAATGGCCGCGAGTCCACCATGAGCGGGGCATGTAAATCATGCCATACATGACATGCATATCATGTTTTTCATGTTATCACCTGTCACTTGCGTTCGTCATACATTCGCGTCGCGCAATACCAATTTCGGTGTATATCAAGCCAGCGAAACGGCCGCGATCGGACAGTGAGCGTGGCATGTAAATCATGCCGTAAATGATATGCATATCATAATTTTCAAGTTACCACCTGTCATATATCATATATGTTTGTCATACAGCAAGGGCGTAGCCAGAAATATTTTTCGGGGGGGGGGGGGTTCAACCATACTTTATGTATGTTCGTGCGTGCGTTTGTATGTGTGCGTGTATATATACGCAAGCAAAATTGAAAAATTTCGGGGGGGGGGTTGACCCCCCCCCCCCCTTGGCTACGCCCCTGTCATACAGTCGCGTCGCGCAATACCAATTTTGGTGTATAACAAGTCAGCGAAACGGCCGCGAATGCACCATGAGCGTGGCATGTAAATCATGACATACATGACATGCACGTCACGATTTTCGTGTTACCACCTCTCATTTACGTTCGTCATACAGGCGCGTCGCGCAATACCAATTTTGGCGTATATCAAGCTAGTGAAACGTCCGCGAATGCACCATGAGCGTGGCATGTAAATCATGACATGCATGTCATCGATTTCATGTTACCACCTGTTATTCATGTTCTCGATACAGTCACATCGCGCAATACCAATTTTGGTGTATATCAATCTAGCGAAACGGCCGCGAGCGCACCATGAGCGTGTCATGTAAATCATGACATACATGATATGCATGGCATGGTTTTCATGTTACCACCTGTTATTCATGTTCTTCATACAGTCACATCGCGCAATACCAATTTTGGTGTATATCAACCTAGCGAAACGGCCGCGAGTGCGTCATGAGCGTGGCATGTAAATCATGTCGTGCATGACACGCGTGTCATGATTTTTATGTTACCACGTGTGAGTTATGTTCGTCATATCGAAGTGCCTCGTCATACCAGTTTTCGTATATATCCATTCATTTAAACGGCCGCGAGCGTTCCGAGACCGGCCGTCATGTAAATCATGCCGCACATGACATGCGTGTCATGATTTGCACGTTAGGACTTGTCATTATGTTCGGCATGAACTCTTGTCACGCCATACCAATTTTGGTATCATCATCAGCAGCCTGTCTACGCCCACTGCAGGGCAAAGGCCTCTCCCATGTTCCGCCAATCAACCCGGTGCTGTGCTTTCTGCTGCCACGTTATACCTGCAAACTTCTTAATCTCATCTACCCACCTAATTTTGGTATATATGAAATTAACGGAATGGCCGCAAGAGCCCCAAGGCTGTGGTATGGAAATCATGCTGTTCATGACATGCATGTCATGATTTTCATGTTATGACCTGCCATTTATGTTGGTAAAACGGTCATGTTATTTCATACCAATCTTGGTATACATCCGATTAACGAAACGGCCAGGAGAGCACAAAGTCATAGGCGGCTAGATAGATAGATAGACCGATAGATACGCTCAAAGTCGCAGAAGTTCGCTAAGAAATGCTTCGCATTTAAAACTAAATTTCCTGAAAAAGGAGAGCGTTTGATCAGGCTATAAAACGTTTACTGGTTCCCGCCCGTATTTGTGTCACCGATTATATAAATTTCAGGCTTGACCGAACAAAATAAAATCATGACAGATTGCCCCTGCTGAGCGGTAGCCTCCTCTGCAATGCTCGAGCGCAAGACCTGAAAACATGGAATAGGCAGCCCGCACCGCAGAGAACCTACAATGCGTGGTCATGACACACGGAGGACAGTCGTTACAGCAGAATTGTGGGAAACTTTTTACATAATTACGTTATTGCTGCGTTCATGTAAAACTCTACCTCACTTGTTAGTTTTCCAGTCTGCAGCCTACAATGACCCCTGTCGGAAGTGGGGGGGCTCCGCCCCCCTAGCATTTCTCAGTGGAGGGGGGGGGGGGGCTAGCGCCCCCCTTGCCCCCCCCCCCGTTAAATACGCCTATGCAAATGTAATACTTCTCAATAAAAAGTGCATCTCGGTAGAATGAGACCTCATTCACTTTCGTGCAACTACACAGAAAATGTACACAGGAAAAACGGCTCGTAGAGTTGATCTTACGTTTAAACAGAGGGTCTTGCGGGCGCTCAACGTTATACACATTGGTGTGCGTAGGGTTGTCCATTTGGGGGGGGGGGGGGGAGGCCAAAGTTTCATTGCAGTGCCCCCCCCCCCTTGTTGCTCGAGTCCAAAAGACATATTTCACTATGGATGAAAAATGAAAATGTTATGTTGAAAACGAAAATGAAAATGAAAAGAGCTGTTATGACCGCCGTTTGTCCGGCTCGCGATGTAGACAAGAAACAACCATCATCATGCCGGCGCTCCCTCTCCTTCTGCGCCGATTTGTCCGGCGTGGGATGCAATAACTCGGCTGGGCGAGAGAATGAGTACAAAGCGAGAGAGAGAGAGAGAAAGAAAGAGATAGAGATAAACATAAGAGAAATAGAGAGAAAGGAAGGGAAGAAAGAGAAAAAGATAGAAAGACAGAGAAAGAAATACAGAGATAGAGAAAGAAATATGTGGCGTTTTCTTTTTCTCATAAGGAGGCAAATGCAGAAACCGAAACTGGTCTAAATTTCATGGGAGCGAAAAGGTGCCTAAGTATCTTTAACTTCTAAAACAGTTGGAATCAAAACGGGGCAATTTCTGATTGTAACGGCAACTCAAAAAAGGCAGTTTCTCATCAAAAATGAGCCAAATCCTGGATCTGTTTCAATCAAACTGAGCCACATTAATTAAACCAGCGCTGCGTCAACAATCGTCACCAAAACAATTAACATGGTCCCATCCAATTTGTGTCCTAGTTGCTTTTCTATCGTGTTTACGTTCCACAATCAGTTTTTCTATCGAGTTCGCATCTACTGAAGGACATGATGTTGTAGGGCAGAACTCAAATATAAAGAGTAAGAGGCCGACTTTCCTCATTCTTATTGCCTCTTAGTGCTTCGAGTTTAGCGCTACAGTATCATGTCCTTCTTTCGCTCCAAGATGGTATATTTGAAATAGAAGACGACTGAAATGAATATATTAGCACCGATCTATTTCTTGAAGAAGAGGTGATCCAAAATGGCCCGGCATAAAATCAGCTCAGAAGAAGAAGACCTGGCGCACTTTTCAAGGCCTTCACTAGAAGCCAAGAACAAGAAAACGCTGCCGACAGTCCAGAACGGTGCGCCTTCTGCCAGGAAGGACCACTTGCTTTTCAAGTCTAGTCATCGCCGTTAAAGGGGTACTGACACGAATATTTTCAGTTATCGTTTTTTTTGCGCCAAGTGAAAGGTCAAGCCCTCAAGTGCCTAGAAAAGGTAGCGCTAAGCGCGAGTGCGCCCTGAAAAAGTAATTACAGTATGTTTTTAAAAGCTAGTTTCGATTCCTACTGTACCCTGACGTCACAACACGGTATGAGCTTCTCGTCACGTGCTCGCACAATATGGAGTGACGTTTCCACGCACGAGCAGCCATTTTGGAAATTTTGATGACGTACAAGCGGCCATCTTGGAAGTTTCGGTACCTAACGTCATCACAACAAGCCATACTGCTGCGTGAAGTCACCAGAATTTGTACTGTAGCCTGACGTCAAGCTAGTGTCGATGTCAGTAGGTGCGCCATGGAAAAATTGACTTTAATATCAAATTAAAATATCTTATCAGCATTTGCTGAGCTTCACACTTGCTCAGAGCCATCTCTGCATATAGGAGATATGTATGGCAGAGAAAACTCGCCTTTGAAAAAAGGTGTCAATATCCCTTTAAGCCCATGCGATGAAGGACGGCACCGACGGAGGCACAAGGATTGTGTTCATTTTATCGCAAAATAGTGCTATACCGTACGTTCGAATAGTTTTAGACTTCTTTTACGAGCTAATTCAAGCCCAAATGAAATGTTCCAATCTATAAGAGCCGAATACAACTTTTACTCCTTAATACCGACGATAGCGGGCTATATAGATTTTAGCCGCAATATATATTTCAGGTGTTTAGGGAACAAGAACACACTGGCAAAAAATTTTTGGAGCAGGCCCGACCGTATTGTCAGTAGCAAAAAAGTACGTTTTTCTGTTTCAGTTAAAGTGCATTTGGCTCTTTTAGAAAAAAGAAACGCCACATATACACAAACACACGCAAAAAAGACATAGAAAAAACAGACATCAAGACAGAAAGAGAAAGAAAGGGAGGAAGAGAGAGAAACAAAGAAAGAGAAAGAAAGAAATAGAGATAGAAAGAGAGAGAAAGGAAGAGGAAGCGAGAAAGAGAGAGAGAGAAGAAAGAAAGAAATAGCCTGCACTCACGTCTCTGAAACCGGCGTGTTGGAGCACTACACAGAATAGAAATCTAGAAAGTGTTCGATAGCGTGATTAAGTAGACGAAGGCACAAGCACGTTGCGCATGCGTTGGTGAAAAGTGGATTTATTAGCCTGTATTTTTGAAGGAATAAACACTTGTAAGTGAGCGTCCGTACTGTATATGCGTTCCTTCGTGTTTCCTGGTCGTGCTCTTGGCGCGAAGTTGTCTATTGATTCCAGACATGCACTACTAGCCCAACAGCGAGTACTACTAGAGTATATTTAATTAGTATACAGTATATTTATTGCGGCCGGCGCCATACACCTAATGCGCTTTTTCCTTCCATTATCAAGATTTCTAGAAGTTAAGCAAAGATACTATTTAATCACTCGCTATAAGGGCATTCCCGACAAACGTATAACGAGCTTTCACATAACTAACTGAAAAAAAAGTGAAATAAACCCTTAGGAGAGCTCGAAAGAAATGTCAAATGGGTCACAGAAGCTGGACAATGACAACTTGGGGATGAGAGGAGGGGTCCCGAGCTCCCGAGCCCCACTCCGCCCTCGGAGGGACACTATAGTGAAATAATGAATCAGTTTACTGTGACAAATCATACTCTGAAAGCTCTATTGTCGTATAATTTCACCATGATATGCTCATTAATAGAAGAGGAAATCAAGGTCAAAGCTTCATTTTTAAATTTTGCACCGAAATTTCCGCACGTACGTCACGTATTTCAAAATCTTTTATTCGTATTTCGGCCGCACTGGCTCAACTAAATTTCCTGGCCCTTGGTATGTGAAGTCTCTGGCTTCCCTCAGAGGACAATGTACTTCATATTTACCGATTAGGAACTACACAGGCCCTCTAGACGCCGTCAAAATCTATGACGTCATGGCGACTGCTGCGGGAACTTCATGGTGGCGTCGCCACCCGTATTTACTTTTTGCGCGTTTTCTCGTTTACCAAGCGTCTTCCCGTGGCAAGCGTGGTAATTTTGGAATTGCGAAAAAGTAATTTACTAATGTGAGAAAAATTGTTTTCTCCTTAGTGTCCCTGTAACCCCAACATCCTCCGCATTCGGGCTGAGGGGGGGGGGTGTAGTAGTGGGAGGATGGAGTATCGTGTTTTCTGTAATGTGTAATAAGGCGGGCAATATGGGCTAGTTGGTACGTCTTCATGCTTGTGATGCGCTGCAGGTAGACCACGGACCAGAAAAAACTAGAAACATTTCTCATTTCTCGTAGATCCAATTTATCGTCTTTCATTCCACTTCATTTTTAATACAGGCTGTGTGTACAGTTGTAGCTCGATCTAACGAAACCTGATCTTACTAATATTTATTAATTTATTTATTTATTTATTTATTTATTTATTTATTTATTTATTTATTTATTTATTTATTTATTTATTTATTTTTACATAATGGGGACTATTGCAGGAGGGCAACCAAAAGATACAAGAGATACACTTACATTGAAAAAGTGAAGGTGTATGACTATAATTCTTATACGATACCACATGGATTATATGGGAGCATAAGCAATGTGGTGAAAAACATTTAGAACTCAGATATGGTACATGGTGGACCGTTTCAATAACATGCAAAAATGTCACTAATAACATGAAAAACAAATTCACTGCGTATGGCACTGATACAATTATCATAATCAAAAGGCACTCAAGAATTTTTACAAGTAGAGGAGAGAAAAAACAACAACATCAATTGAGCTATGGGTGGCACGAATATGGTTATCAAGCAATAATGAATAAATTTCAATTCCCCGGCAGGCATAGGTCGGCAAAAAATGGGGAGCTCAATCATACTCACTCATGAAATATGTTTTGCCTTTAGGGTTCACTCGGACTCAGACTCACCAAAATTTTCCTCATTCGGACTCGCTCGGACTCAGACTCACCAAAAAGATTGCTCACTCAGACTGAGACTCACGGCTCCATCTGATTCTGAGTGAGTCTGAGTGAGTCGATTCATGAGTCCATTAGCGCATAATAAACTTTTTTTTGACCATAGTGTGAATGCTCTTTACCATCCATATCCCATATAACTGATTTTCTACTTGGCGCGTTTTGATCTCATATCTTCAAATACGAGCTATCAGTGGTTACAATTCAGTAAGAACATTTTTATCGAAAGAGATAACTCACACGAGATATTTTTATCGAGAACTTCCCGTGAAAGCTTCTACCAGAGGGAGGTCATCCCCCCTCCCCTCGCCCTCCTCCGTAGCTCACGCCTCTGATCAATATATATTGAGATGGTGTGTGAACGCGAGTGCTTTGAAGTATATATCTGAGTGGACGTGAGTATAAACGTGAGTCATCATAAGGTTGATAGTAATGCTGAAGTTGAGTAGACAGGACCATAGGTTGGCGAAAAAAAAATTGGAGCTCATTCAGGCTCACTCATGAAATATACTTTGCCCTTAGGGCTCACTCGGACTCAGACTCACCGAAATATTCCTTATTCGGACTCACTCGAAGCCAGACTCACTGAAATTTTTCTCTACCGGACTCGCTCGGACTCGGACTCCCGAAAACATTACTCAGCCTGACTCACTCAGACTCAGACTCACGGCTCGATCTGAGTCTGAGTGAGTCAGGCCGAGTCGATTCATGAGTGAGTTTGCCGACCTATGCCGGCAGGCAACCATATAAGGTTGAATGTTGTCATCAACCCGAACTAACGAAACTAACCGGGCACCAAACCCGATTTAGCGAAGTTTTTGCAGAAATACATGCGTAAGAAAAACGGTGATTTCTTTCTAATTTTGACCAGACAGGGTCGCTATTCTGGACACCGTCGAATTCCGCCGTCTTGTCAGATTTCGTAATGGCGTCATTTTAAGCCAATCGGAGAGGCCGTAGCATCCCTCCGGGCCAATCAGACTTGACCAATGGCGGAATTCGACAACATGGTGGAATTTGACAATGTCCAGAATAGCACCCCGGTTATATTTTCGAGTGTGCACTTTAACGTTATCACGTTAAAACATCTATCCGCCCTATAGTCACGACCTTAGCTTTATTTTGACGAGGCTGCACGCCACCCCCATGCTCGGAACAACGAACTTAACAGTCAACGGCGCTCTTGAGTACCACATGGTGTTAGGGGCGGCGGTGTTTCATTGTCCCTGAAAATGCTCTCATAGGAATACTGTAGTGGCTTTCGTTATTTCATAGTTTATGCAACATAAGGTACTGATCATCTCCTCACAACTTTCTTGCTCGGCTTGCTCGCGTAATCACTGCATTCGTTCTCCACGTCTTTGCACATCGGCAGCCTGCTTCACGTGACCGTCTACCTGGCCTGCATCGCCCGGACATGGGAGGGTCCATGTCCGGGCCGCTCTCGCGGGGTTGCTGTGTTTCGCTACGTTACAATATTAAATACCGAGGGACCGAAAAATTCCTTCCTCGATTTTACGAAATCGGGAAGATTTAACGAAATAAATTGAGCGTGGTCATCACTTCGTTACATCGAGTTTCAACTGTATTTCACACCTCCATTTGTCCTGTACTCGGTTGCCAACAGCCAGCGTTGCCACGCTACACACTCTCGACGACTGAGACGCGCGGCTATGATTGGCCGCCTTTCGGTGACGTAATCATCACCGTCACCTCAAGGTGTGAGGCCACGCGCATGCATCTGCCTCCCGGTTTCGGTTTCGCGCGCTTTCGTTGCCGGAAATCATCGCGCTGCAGTTCCCCGGCCAATCAAAAATATTCGGATTCAGAGGTTGAGATGGCTTTCACAGACGTTTCGCTTCAATTCTTCAATTAAGACGAGCCTTCGGTAATGAAAAGTTAAGCATAATGAACTTATTTTCGTTAACGAGCGACAAATTACCGCATATTTACTTATTTGCACATGATGCCGCGCAATAAGCGTTCTGGCAGGAGTGGGTTAGCAGAACTAAACATACGCAAAAATTTTTACTGCGATAAAAGTAAATAAATTAGTAAACAAATACAATTTGCCACCAGAAGAGTATGTGTGTGACTGTACGTCTTGAATGACGGATACAAAACTTCGGGATGAGCTTGAACGGGTAGACACTGGTAAGAAACTCGAGTCTGCAATGGTATGGTATATGAAAAGCTGAATTTAAACATGTTAGGGCGTGAAGGCAAGTTACCAAGATTAAGTTGTGGTGTTGTCTCGCCGATAACTCTGGCGCGATGTCACATGGGGCTGGAGGGGAACCAGGAGGCAGACAAGGTGGCTCGAGGGTACACAACAGACCGAGCCCCTCATGACCCGGCCTCCGAGGAGCCTATCCCGGTCCCATGCGAGTATGCGGCCATCCTAAATCACTACAAGGGACTCAGACGTATCTACTCCCTCCCCCATAAGAAGCTCACAAAGGAGGAAGCTACCAGCTGGCGCTTAATCCAGACCGGAACGTATCCGAACTTACATTTTCTCAATAAAATGCACCCAACAGAATACCCTGCGCGCTGCCCATGGTGCTCTGAGAAACCCACATCAATACACATTACATGGACTTGCCGGGCCATCCCCGGCCTGCCCCCCATTGACCAAGCTAGTGTGGAGCGGTGGGAGGAGTTGCTGGCCAGCGATAACCTTGATGATCAGATCAGTTTGATCGACAGGGCGGCAACTGCCTGTGGCGTCCTGGACTGAGGGCAGCCAGCACTGCTAGATGGTACTTGCGGACTAAGCATCACAAACCCCTTTCTGTTAATAAATGTTTTTCCTCCTCCTCCTCAGTATAATAGTTATTTGAAAGTCTAATCGAACAGTTGACGACGCAGTACAAAAAATTCAATAGTTCGATGCGGCGACGTAAAGAGAACGAAGTTAAATTCAAGGAACGAGGAGTATAGAAGAGGCCGAGAAATCTAGATCATAACAGTGATGTATGAATCTTACAACCTTTTCTTTTTTTCTGAAGTGCTTCTAGCCAGTTTCTCGCAGTGTTCATAAGGATTCCAAACGACAGACGCGTAGTCAACAACGGGACAGATTCTGGGATTACAGATTCCAAGTCGCGCATTGATCAGGACTCGTATTCACAAAAAGTTCTTATACTAGACTTGTTCGTAAGAGAATGCCCCAACGAATCCAAATCCTGTACGTATATAGCTAGTTAGCGGAAGCCGCCTGCCAATGACAAAAAGGACATGCATAGAGAAAGTCTTCGGGAACCCGCTTCTGTGGCACAACTTGGTTATCGCTTACAAGAGTTAATTACGTTCGATATACTGAGTGAGAAAGGAAGAGGTCATGAGCTCACTTCACCCACGCCTGCGATCATTGCATAACCACTGCCTTCCACGTCATTTTCATCCGCATACGAAAAAACGAATTTTGTTCGCTCGGCGAAATGAAATGGGCACAAGACTCATTAAAGGTCACCTATAGTGCACAATATAGTGAACGATCGCTGAGGGCACTCACGAAAACTCTTTCAGCGGAACTCCCATCTCTTCATGACATTTATTACTTACTTTATTTTTATAGCGAAATTCAGCACTCAGTCGTGAATATACTCGACGTTGAGCTGCCAAATAGGCTTACGTAAAGACACGTCGACGTCGGTCACTCACCATTTAATCCTTTTCTCTCCTTTACGCTCGGCGACATATATTGTGTCACATCGTTGGCTTCTTTTCAGTTCCAGCGGCCGCCGGGTCAAATCAATATTTCCGGGACAGTGAAGCATTGCTCGGCGAAACTGTGGGAATCCCAACGTTTCCTATTGCGTGTGCACGGTCGTTGCCCCGGTTGGTCGTGCGAAAGGCTTCCCTTCGGCAAAAGACTCCCTTTCGCGCAGTCGGAAGCGGCAGCGCGTTGATATAACGCTGTCATTGTTCGTTGGATCCGCCCCAGTAAATCGGTGGAGTGACTTATATGAGCCCATTTCTGAGGCAGGATTCGAACTCACGGCGCGCGAGGACGCGTCCGGCTGGCGCCCCTATATGAGTTGCGTTGGTCTTTAGTTGTCCGTGCTGCGATAAAGGTGGGCAAGTGAGCAGGCAGCTTTAGTCGAGCACCACAAGTTGTGCCTTTCAGTGCTCCTTATTGTGACAAGAGGGCAAAAGAATAATGGTCGCTTATTTGCGCATGCGCAAATGGTCCTCCTTCATTCTCCCCTTGTCGATTATTCCTATCGGCCGTCGATAGTGTCAGCAGCTCACAGTAACAGTGTGGCCAGCAGTAAAATTTCTTTCTCCTTCCCTCCTTATAAACAAATAGGGCACAAGTGCTCAGGGGAAGATGGAAGTTCGAAGGGATGAAAAATTCTTGAACTTGGGGTGTCGCTGGAGCCAACGTTTCGGCAAGTGGTCTTCTCTTCTTCAGTTGCAGCCTGTTGTGTTTTTATCTAGAATATCAGTGTTTACAACACCGCATACAATGAGAGTCGTATAAGCGTACAGAACTTCGCGCGTTGTAAGACTTCGTGCGGTATAAACAACGTAACGCGCGTTGTCTCAATATTACAGCCATGCCGCATGCACGGAGTCTCACCCCGCTGGTGAACAAATATTACAATAACTAAAGCAATGTCACGACACCGTGAATAAGTTTGCCACAATGTGTGTTCTTCGTGAACGCCCATATATGAAACATTGCTCGCAGTTATTAGGATATCACCATGATATCTGGATTATGAGCTCGTCACTGTGCTCGGGCCTAAGCAAAACCTTTTGTGAACACCTCTTTCGTGTTTCTGTGTGTTTATGATTGATCTGTATGTGATCACCACGTATGCAGCACTTATCAACCAGCTTTTTGGAGCACAGCATGTCAGGCGCTCAGCCAGGCTACTCCCAAACAAACATTTCTATGAGCGTGCACACGTGTTGAGCATGCCCCGTGATTATCTCATCTTGAAGTTGCCCAGGCGTCCAGCTGGGACGACATTTGCCAGACACTATAGAGACGTTTTTTTTTTTTACTTTTTTCAATGATGTCTTTTCAACGCGTGCAGGTCCTGATACGACGAAGCCAGAAATAGTCATGTCTCCTGTTTCCCGAGAGCCCTCGTCCTCGAAGGAAAGCGGCCCACGCCAGACGTAATTACAAGAAGTCCTTTATTGCGAGTGTTGCCTAATATGTTCCCGTATTACAGGCCATCTCGCAAACTGGGATGAACGTCAACACCGATGACACGGAAACCGCACATCGCACGCGAAGCCGACGGCACGCGTTGTGTAAGCGAGCTCCAGCGGTGTGTGAGACAATCTGCGGACGGAACCCCACCCTGGCTCCGCTGCGGACTTAATCTCTCTAATGGCGCAAAGCTGGTGACGCACAAGGGGCGACGACCGTCTGTGCAATGCAATCATCGTTCTCCTCCCTGAGCTTGAGCGCTCTGTCGTTCTAGGTTCAGAACGAAATATGAAGACTTACCCTAGGAAGAATTGATTTTCCCAACCGATGATGCTCTCGGCCGCGCCGATATGGAAGGTTATTCTCGCACTGATCTACGTCTCATTCATTCTCCATTAGCACAACTACATAATGGACCACCGTCCATGGTAAGTTTTATGCGTCCTTATGCCCAGCACAGACTGGTGAGTTCATTTCCGTGAAAGCTGTATTCCGACGAGATTGCAACTCAGAAATGCTCGTGAGAGGAAAATATTGTCATCCGCCCAACTGTCCCTGCATGCAGTGCAGGTTCGTGTTGCAATCCCCCCCCCCCCCCCGAAACATTTTTTCGGAGGGGGGGGGGGGGGTCAACCATACTTTGTGTATGTTATACCTGCAAATTTCTTAATCTCGTCCGCCCACCTAACCTTATGCCTCCCTCTCGCGCGCTTGCCTTCTCTTGGTTCCAGTCTGTTACTCTTAATGACTAGCGGTTATCTTGCCTACGCGCAACACAGACCCTATTAGGATTAAGAAAACAGAAGCGCGAAATAAATAAGCGCTAATAAACCAACTAGTACACGGGACTGCACCAGTTTATTTTGCCCTACCGTTTTTCTTATTCGCAGTCATGAACTAACTCCCCCAGCAAAACATTTTACAAAACGCAAATGGTTGGATGACTAAAGCTAGAGACACAGCGGAGCTAATTGGCACCTAGCTGGTCCTAGCCTTTCGCGGTTATGCTAAGTTTTCGCTATTTTGCGAGGTTATAAGTTTTGCTAAGTATTGCGAGGTTATGCTAAGTGTTGCTATAGGCATTGCTAAGTTTTCGCCAAGTTTTGCTAGGCATTGCTAGGTTTCGCTAAGTGTTGCGAGGTTATGCTTTCTTTTTATTGATGTGATGTAAAAGATGTTGGCGCACAAATAAGCGCCGGCTACTCCTTAGCTCTTGAGTGGATCCAGCATACAACACAAGAAATAAGCATACAAACAGTAGTACGTGGAAGATAAACACACGCGCACACATATGTAAAAAGACACGCACATATCAAACAACACCATCGTAACGTAAAAGAAAATGTCCAAAAGGCAATTATTAATGTCTCTGATAATGTCTCTGGTCATCATTGAATCAAATCCGCACAAATGGACAACATAACAGAGAGCACACCATAGACTTGAGCACATACATATAGTACGTATCACATAAGAATACATATAACAAGTATGACACACATATGATAAGTGACTTAACGTAATATGAACATAAATTCCTTAATAACTGCCAGCAATGCCGCTATCTTCATAAAGCATTTTTACCCTTTTAAAACGTACGTCTGTAAAGCTCTGTTTTCTTCGTTCAGCGAACTGGGAGCGCGGAAAAACCACAAAGGACGAAGCGAGGAACCACATAAGACGAGCGCTCCTGTAAAGCTCTGGTTGGCCACGGGCCCAGAAGTTTCTTAATACTGAACAGTC
Organism: Rhipicephalus sanguineus; assembly: GCF_013339695.2. Classification (NCBI taxonomy): domain Eukaryota; kingdom Metazoa; phylum Arthropoda; class Arachnida; order Ixodida; family Ixodidae; genus Rhipicephalus; species Rhipicephalus sanguineus. The sequence goes on along the minus strand of NC_051176.1, from coordinate 205,549,961 downwards.
TGCGGTCTAATGCCATTAGTTCCGATTTAATACGACGTCTCGGTGGGTCATGATGAGGGCAGACCAGAAGAAGATGACATACATCTTCATTTACAAATCCACATTCACATTCGGAAGTTTCAGTTCTGCCAATTCTGTGTCAAACAATGTTTTGTGAATGCGGTGCCTAGCCTTCGCTGAATAAATGTTTCCATAGTTCTATCTAAAGTTAGCATAATTTTTAATTCAATGAGCGGCTCAATATGGTATAAATCACAGCTCTTTGAACTTTGGTCAAACCAAGTATTTTTACTCATTCGAAAAGATGTTGCCCTTTATAATACCGCCCAATTCATTTTTCGAGAATGGTAGAGAAACCATAACATCTGCGCTTGTCGCGCCGCTTCATCGGCAGCTGAGTTACCAGGAACGTTACAATGTCCAGGTATCCGCAGGAATTTTATCTCATGTTTCGCCAGGCTTGCTTTTCTGAGCTCTTTAAGTGTTTCGTATGTAATACTGTCACTGATTACTCCCGTGTTTTGTGCTGGCGAGTGATGTTAATGCGGCCTATGAATCGCTGAAAACCACCCATTTTGTCGCGTCTGCTGCAGAGTTTATAAATTTTACAGCCATAACTTTTACGAAGTTTTCCTAGGCACTGGTAAGTTTTTGCTAAGGGTTGCCAAGTGTTGCGAGGCGATGCGCAAACTCTCCAAGTCCCACTCTATCACTCTAAGCCAGCCTTCGGTCTCTGTAGGTGCCCCCGCATCAGAGACGAGTGCAGCGTTGCCGGATGGTAGCCAATAGTGCTCAGCTTCGGGCCAGGACAAGCTAGGTGCCGATCGGCTCTGCTGTGTCTCTAGCCTCGCGCCACTAGTGCAAGCTACTCCCAGCTTTTCTGAGCTAAGTAGCCGGCCTTGCAATGCAAGGGCTAGATAGCGAAATAGTGAAGCGAGCGCGAAGCTATGCACATATGCGCCAGGGGTTGCTAGGCAACGCGAGGCGACGTCACCACTCCGCGAGCTTTTTTTTTTTTTTTTTTTGTCCACGGCAGACGGACTAACGCTCGGCTTAAACAGCTGCGTTGTTAATATTTTCCCAGCGTTCTTAAAATACGCAGAACGCGAAGAACGGTGTCGAAAAGAGCACAAATGCAGGACGGGCACAGTCGTCTGTGTTCTTTTCGTTCTCCTTCTTTGCGCTACCTTAAGAACACTGTCAAGATGAATGGACTCCCAGAAAAATCAAGGCATTGTCATTACATTATTTTCCTTTCCTAAAACTTCCACCACCACGCGAGTTGACGTAATTGGTTTTCCAAAAGGCCTGCTCACCGAGCTTTGACTTAATGTCAACATTCCGTACGTAAGTGTTCAAAATCACTTAGAGCATAGAAGCACTCTACTCACGGGTATTTCGTATACCGAGTGCTGTTTCTTGGGCGAGTTGGAAATTCATACTTGGAAGGGTAGCGTTAGTGGACACGGACTAGAGGAAGACACACGGACACACAGACGGGAAGCTTCCGTCTGTGTGTCCGTGTGTCTTCCTCTAGTGCGTGTCCACTAGCGCTAACTCCTTGAGTCAACCAATAGATAGCCTGACCACTACGCTTTCTCGGACATAGCAACATTGTTTACCTAGATTCATGTCGATCGCATGACTGGAAGCGCTGGAATTCATAGGCGTACTTAGGTGGGGCATCCCCCCTCCCTCCCCCTCACAAGTTGAAGGGCAAAAGTATGTAATTTGCATCCCCGATCACCCCTTTCCTTTTCTTGCTTGTGAAAGCACTGTTGTCTGGATACTGCCAAATCCAACAAAACACAGCTCAGGGGTGCTATGCAAGATGGCCCGAGTTTGGCGAAACTCGAGATCTTTCCGAGATCTGGCGAAACCCCCTTTCGAACGAGCTAACAGTATGCAAAGGTGAAATCCATCCTTCAGCCCGCGCTCCGTTTTATTGGTTACGCTGGAACGCGGCGTCACGTCAAAGGCGGTCGAGAAGGTTGGGTGGTGTCTTCAAACCAGAGGCACCTTCTTTCATTTGTTTGTCGTTCCACTGAGTGCAGAAGTGCACCCATTCAAGAAAAGTGACAGAGAGTTCTACTAACTATATTTTTATGTGTTCGCGGGCCGTTTGAATCCATTTTCAACCGTTTAATGTCTGCACTGAGTATCCTTTAAAATAATCAGCACCGCGGCCTCTGAGATTAGTTCCGACCGAGCGCCTTACAACACCGCGGCTAGAGCTAATCGCCGAGGCCACGTGTATAATCACCATGGTCGGCCTCTACATTCTAGCGCGTTAATCGGCTGGCGCGCGCCCTCTTCGCCCTCTTATTAATCGTCTGCTCGCTCCCCGAGCAGGTGCGGCCGGCTGATTAGCTAATTGGCAGGGCGGAATAACTAGATAAGTCAGCACATGCTATGACGAAGCTGATTAAGTCAAATCATGCTAAGGCCGAGCTAATTAAGCGAAGTCTTACTAAGAGCATGCTAATGAACCGTGTAAAGCTAAGAACAAACTAAGTACATGCTAATTAACACGGTGCTAATTACAGCATGTAATTAAAACCAACCTAATCAAGACATTACTCACCGAGATTGTGTTAATTATTATAGTGCTACTTAGGATTGTGCTAATTACTTCTGTACTATTCAGGACCTTGCGAATTGAACCTGAGTTAATAATGTAGTGGTAATTAAGACATTAACAATCAAGAGAGGACTATTCAGTATCATGTTAGTTAAGAGCTATCTAATTAGGGTCATGCTAATTAACACGACGTTAACTAGGAGCACGCTAATTCAATCCAAGCTAATTAGGAACTTCCTCGCCAAGTACACGGTAATTATGATATCTCTAATTAGCATTATGTTAAGTACATTTGTGCTAATGAGGACCTTGATAATGAAATCGGAATAATTATTGCCGTGTTAATTAAAACATGACGAATTAAGACACAACCATTCACTGCCATGTTAATTAAGGTCTAGCTAATCAATAACACGAATATTGAGAACGAACTGACGCGGTCATTACTCTAAAGCAGGCCAGGCATACAGTAGACGAGCCTCGTAATACGCTCGAAGAAGCTAGGTGACCACAAGCTCCTCCGATGGCCCCAGCCTGCACAAGTAGTGCAAGCTGACCAAATTATTTTATATGCAAAGAAGCTGCTTAGAAGCGTCTACTGCATGAAACACTTGACAGGCACACCGGCACTATGACAGTCAGGGGCGTAGCGAAGGGGTGGGGGGGGTTGGGGGGGTTCAACCCCCCCCGAAATTTTTCAGTTTTGCTTGCGTATATAGGCACGCACACATACAAACGCACGCACGAACATACATAAAGTATGGTTGAACCCCCCCCCCCCCCCCCGAAAAAAATTTCTGGCTACGCCCCTGATGACAGTCCCGAGTTGAACTGGGGCCTTGTGAGAATCAATGAGTTTGTGCCCAAGTTCGCACGTCAATCAATTTGATTGACAGACGGCCACGGCGAAGATCGGGTCCGCCCACCGCGTTTGCTCTTGCGGAGGAGCAGTGCTCACGGCGCAACGCCAGCGAGCGGCACGATTAATCTATCAGCCTAATCGCACAGACTATGCACACACACGCGAAGAACTAAAGGTTATATCATCACGTGGTTACGATGTCTCGCATTCAACTTCACCGCGCTCACGACCAGTGCCTATAGAGGAGGCACTGTCACGACGCACCACTCACAGCCACGAAGCAAGCGCCCCTGGTATTTGCGGCGAGAAATGTTATGATTTACTTGTTTGTGGATACATTGTTTCTACCGATTCGTTATTACAGAAAAATCTTCAGACGTGTAATGTAAGTATAGCAGTAACCTGTCCATTTATTTATCTGTAATATTCCAGAGAAGCGAAACTGGCGAAACGAGCTGCACCAGAGTGCTGCGTGTGCGCCCTTGTTGCCTTCTAGAGTGGAAATTTCCATGCTGCAGGTGGAACGAAAGAATTCTCCTAAAGAGGACAAACGCCCACGAACACGCCCATGGGAGGCGCGATGATCAGTTGGCAAAAAGATAGCGCGACAATCACGCTGACGTCGCTACACTGACAAAATGTTGACTGAGTGGTGGCGCTGATGCGTTCGCACGCGGCGTTCCTTTGAAAACCGCCGCAAATGCCGCACATGCGTATGTGACGCCATGCTCGTTCTTGTAGCCGTTTTTATCAACGCTGCTATCGCGTGCCCCGCACTGTCTTCCTGTCATGACCGCCGTAATGCATGCTCGGAGCAAACTCGTGCGCCCGAGAAGCTCGGGCGATCCTGCATAGCACCCCAGGCGAAGCTTTCTTTCACAGTAGTGGCCATTTTTTTTTGTCTTTATTTGCTATATCCCCTGCTAGAGATTGTCTTTCGGCCCTTGCCGCGACGCAGTGCTGCGCGGTCGGTAGTGCGTGTGTGTGTGTTGGCGAGGGGAGGGAGGGGAAGAGTGAGGTGTATATGGCACGCCTCAACTTCCACTGTTTCAGTTACTGCCGAAACAAGTTTCGAATTCCTCCGCTTACGTCATCACGAGTTTCTTAGGGACGTCAAACAACCTTTGAAAACACAGCAGCGGCGTTGCTATTTTTCCAATGTGTCCGGATAAGTTGTCCGGACCTGTTTCTAATGGTCACCATGAATCACTTACTCAGCTCCGTTAACTTTTCCCACTGACGCACTTTCCAGCGTCTTTTGATGCTATGAAAATCCTCAATACTGTTTCTTTATGAACACTTAAAAAGCCCTCAACTATACCCAGCTCACATCATTACGGATGACTGTTCTGCTGAGCCGCTAATCAATCGCAAAGAAAGAAAAACAAACAGCGCGCTCTGTAATTAAACTAATTACATCAATTACCTTCCCGATTACACGCCGTACGTTAACATCGGCGAGGGGAAGACAATTCTCATAGAAATCTAGTTACAGGTTTCCATATTTCAAAACTGGAATCTATATTGACTCAGTTGATTGAGGCGTATACGCTTATAAGCAGTTAAGCTTATTATGCATGCGCAACCGCCAAGCGCAACTCTCCGTCCAAACCCTCTGTCGTGTAAAAGTACAGCATGGAAGGCTATTCAACCGATCGAACTTTGTATCACTATAGTACTTGAGAACGTTGGCCGCAGCGCGTGGTCCGCTGAAAAGTGCAAGAGCGAAAATTCGAGTGGCAGTGAAATTGGGTGGACAGACCCTCACTGTTACTTTTATCAAGTGAGAAATGTTTCATTTACAGTCATGAAACATTAACGGCCCGGAAAGAAAACAAACAATTACTTATTCGGCTGATAGTCGCCTACAGTGACAAGCAACTTTAACATCCGCGACCCAAGAACGTGGCCTTGATAAGGTCTCGCGTTTTGTACCGATAAAAGCGACTTCGGCGCACGCACGTAGCAGGTATGGGCCAATATCCGACGGCACAGTTCCTCGTCGCTGATTGTGAAGCCACTCTGTGACGTCATTCTTTTACGTGCTCAGATGGAGGAAACAACGTTTACTGGCAACACTCGAGGTCACTTATTCACTTATTGCATTTTGTTAATAGAACGTACAACGAAGACATGCCAGCATAGGCGTGCGCACAGGGGGGGCAGGGGGGGGGGCGCAAACACTGCCCCGTACATTGACCCTTCTAGTCACCCAATAGTGGGGGGGGGGCGCAATATCTGCCCCATACATTGACTTAGTAGAGTGGGGGCGCTGCGACGAACCTTTGCCCCCCCCCCCCTAATGCGGAACCCTGCGCACGCCTATGCATGCCAGACATTTAGGGCACGCCTAAACGACCACACGCGCATCGTGTAATCGGCCAGAAAAGCAAGGTTTGACGATCGGCAAAAATACCACAGACTATAGGCAGAAACATGCCCCCATAAACTTTGCTATAACCGCTCCTGCCACGATCCCTGGGAAAACTTTGGTGAAGACAAAAGTGCCATATTTACACTCTCGCACCTAAATTCCTCTCTTCTCATTCTATACGTGTGTAAACAACTTCGTAGTAACTGAAGAGCTCGTTTCGTACAATTGAAACAAACGTGTCTTCCACGGATTTCACGTGAGAACAACGAACAACGCGCTCACACTGAAGAGCTCTGCAGAACCGGCTGCCTTCCACCATCCCGGCGTAACTAAACTTCACTCTCCAGAGACGTGACCTTCACACTTTCGCGTTTTCCGGCATCACGTGCTTTCAAGAAAGCCGCTCGGTGGCGGCGGCGGCAGCGGAAGCGTTGAGCGTGCTCCCTTTCGACTTGGTCGAGGGAAAAAAGAATGAAAACGCGGAACGCGGTCAGGGAAACACGCGCATTTTTAGCGCTCCTGCAGACGCTGTTTGTATATAGGAAGGTAAGCAAAACTGTCTGACTTCTACGTACTACCTACATTCCATCACAGAGATCTGAACAATTTATGCAATGCCTCGCGTTGCACCAACTTTAGCAGCGTGCGTTTGCGTGTTTACGTCTAGTAAAAAAAATTACTATGCGACGAATATGTAAACGATTCAGATGGGGCTAATAAAAATGAGCACCCCGAAATTGTGTTCCCCTTTCATGCGAATTAGTGGACCAGGACTGGGGTTCGGTTTTAAATAAAATTGTTCTCTCTCTACGCAAGAATAGTTTCAACGCACTGACGGCCAGACGAATGCACTTATTTGAAACAGAAGCTGACTGACTGGCACGTAACGTTGATTGTACTAACAACTGTATATCGATTATAACATTTTAAATATAATTCTTCTGATTCTTAGCGATTGCTGCAACCGACCGATATGGTTTAGTAATGGGTCCATTTTCGTTTTTCAAAAGTAAAATATAATGCAGAACAGCAGACAGCTGTAAAGAAGAACACGATGGAAAAAAAAATGTAACCGAATTCCGCAAATAGGGGCGGTGATCACAGGTCGACGAAATAACCTGAACTCTCTGAGATACAGCCCATCAGCCTGTTTTGTCGAATTCATTCACAACATAAATTTTTGCTCAAGGTCTCACCCGGACACACAGTCACCAAATTACTTTCAGTCGGGCAGACTCTGACTCACCAAAATTATCATCGAGCGAGCGCTCTCGGACACAGGCTAACAGACCGTTCAGAGTCTGAGATAGTATGAGTGAGTTGACTCATTACTGAGTTTGTCGACCTATGCATACGCTACGGAGTTTCATTAGATCAGAGAATGTAAAGTACAAGAGAGGTGTTCGCTGACTTATTGGCGCATTGTTGAACATAAGTTCCTGAATACCGGAAGGCTAAAGAACGGGCTATCGACTGTTTTTAGCTGTAAACCTGTATCGCAGGAGCAGCATGCAGCACAACCTAAGTCAGACCAAACGAGTGGATCTCGGGCTGTCGAAGGGTGCGTACGTGAAGTATCATACTTTTAAATGTGAGAGAAGGATAACAACAATAGTATTCGAAGGGCTAGATTTTTTGTGATTTATTATTATATGGGGAAAACAAAGTTAATCGACAGAAGGCATTGGTTAAATTGATCGTACTCCTGGGATCACTTATTCTAATTTATTGGACAGCAAGAGAGCTGTACTTTATAGCCTCCTTCAGGTCGCACATGAGGAGGGTTTGTACTGACGCTCGTGCTATGTTACGCCGGCGCTTAAACGCATGTTCCACATGATCGCCGTCATGGTAGCGAGTGGCTCTTTCTCAATCAAAAGGCTAATTTTGTACAGGTACGCAAATGCACAAGAAAGCGTGCTGAAGGATGGCTGCCACGGCGTCTTAGTTAATAAAGCACCGCATGCGTGATGTGGAAGATGTGGTTTCGGCTCCCACATGTGGCAAGTACTTTTTTCTCCGAATTGCATTTTTTTCTCTCTTTTCTGTGTTATTTCTGCAATTCAAACATAATAATTCATTTTCGCTATATACGCATTCTTCGGTTTCGTTGCCTATTTCCTTCTCGGAGTTGTAGTATGCTTTGCGCAGAGGCTTTAGGGCACATAGTTCTAGACATACGTCTTGGAGCACTGTCCTTTAGTGCCGTCTCGAAGAGTATACGTACGCTCACGTGTACAGTGTAAAATTACGTACTCATGTATAATTTCAGTGGCGAACACAATACGGGTGGTTTATAACACGCACAGCGCGCCACACCGATATGTCACATCGTCAAAGAATGGCTGACGCGATGTCGGCTTGATTGAGGCAAACAGACATTCCCTAGATTGCACCCACACTGCAACTTCTAGGACGAGGCTTACAGGTCTGAACAGGTACATAGGCAGGGTGAATTGAGCAAGTTGGCATTGCTTCATGTCAAAATTTTAGCGCTAGAAAAGCGAGACGCAAAGAGAGCGAGAGAGAGAACACAACACGAGCGCTCGTGCTGTCGTGGATATTAGCGCTGTAACACAGGAACGAACGCGGACACACACAACACATTCATCCCTAAGTTACAGCTCCAATATTCTCGATAATGAGCAACTAACTGGCCCCTATTGCAGTGCCTCTCGTGCTGTGTTCGCCCTCACTTTGTCCTCTTGTTTTCAAGCCATAAATTTTCGACATATGTAATAGTTGTGCTTTTCACAAGGCGTTCAGAAGTTCAAGGATTGTTTGTGTATGCATCCAGAAGGTTTAGTCGCTCATGCAGCTTCGTGGCGTACGTCAGCACGCACGTCACTTGCGACGAGAGAGAGTTTTGCAATAATTTGCTCAGGATTTATTGACTTGTAGATACTGGTGAGATTGGTCTTATGAGCGCTCACTATGCACAATAGCGTGTGCGATGTCTCCAAACCGCGCCAAGCTTTTATTGCGATAGCAATTATATGGACAGTCTCGACGGGTTTTTGCCGTCGCCGTCATGTCCTTCCGGTATGAAGCCCAAATTGATAAGGTCCCCCGCGCATTGTATGTTCTACCACGGGTAAAAGCGCGCGAGCGGGGGCGACGAACGCGACCGAAGCAGGGATCAAACGAGCCGGCTCATTTCCGTCGCTCGGAAGGTGCATGCGATAACATCACCCCGCTCAGGAGGCCTGTCGTCGAAGCAGACAGGAAACGCCCCACCGTCTTTAACGACCATGAAAAAAGACGCGAGGTGGGGGGCGGGGGGAGTGGGGGGGGGGGGGTCGTTGCGCGAGCAGCCACTTTGAACTTTGAATCTAAGGACGCGGTCGCGATCGCTGGCGCGCGCGCTATCTCGAAAGCCATCACAGCGGGCGGCTCGTATACCTTTCTACGTGCTGCGCTCTCTACGCGAAGTGAGTATGCAGAGAGCATCACTCCCTGGAGCGGCCGTACTCTCTTACACCAGCGTTTTGTAGTTATGCGAGATCGGATACAAAACAGTTAGCTGCCAGCCTCACTTCGTGTAACACTACAATTTGTTGCTATCGCATTCATTGCTTCGCCCATGCGGTGAAACTGTGACTTTTTTTGTTGTTGTTTACTCTGAGCACTCGGTGCAATACGCTACGCAGTTGGTACGTTACGGTAATGTCGGCAGATTATTTTCAGATACATAAAAAAAATTGGCCGCGTATCTGCGTGCTCCGCTGCAAATGTCGTCGAAAGACGATAGTCTCCTGCCGGCCGTTTCTGCGCCATTTCAGCGCAGCCTAAGAAACACTAGGGTCTTTAGGATTACGTATCTATGTATTTTCTAGTAAATGAGCACACCACCTAATACTTACATATTGATATAGCGCCTCAGATATGTGTAATATTTGCTTTTTGATCGACAATGTTCACAAGTATGAACGCCGCTACCAGTTCAAGATGGCTGGGCGTTCAGCAAGCGCTTAAACTTTGGCCGGGTGGCTGAATCGGGTGACAGACAGACAGACAGAAAGACAGACAGACAGACCAAAATTTCTGCGTTTAAGTATCCCAAGAAAGACTCATCTTTAAAAAACGCCAGGCCTGCGCTGAAACCGCAGCACAGTCACAGCGAAAGCTGGAAGAGCGGCGTTTCTAGAGCACGTTGTAAGATCATTTGGGGCTACAATAGAAGTACACTAGAAAGGTACCCACTACGACATAAATCACAATTTTTGTGAAGTTGTGAAGCACCTACTAAGCTATTATTTGTCATTCTGCGGAGAAGCGAGGCAGCCGCTACACGTCTGTAAGGCATTATTTGCACTTTGTTGACACGACGACTGATGACGATGAAGAATTATGGCTCAGCCCTTTGTAATGGGTTGGAAGCTTTAAACGGCCCATCAGTTATGTAATTTGCATTGGGTGACGCCCGGTTGCTCTTTCCCGCTCCCGTCACGCTGTAGAACATACGTTGACGTGGGGGAGAGACGGGGGGGGGGGGCAGAACTTTACTGAGAGCCCGAGGAAATGGATCATGCTCTTATGGGCTTCCTTGGCAACCAATACAAGTGCACTTGCGAGGAACCCACTACGCTATAAATCATTGTAACTTTAGTGAGACACCGAGGAAATGGATCATGCGCTTATGGGCTTCTTTGGCAACCAATACAAGTGCACTTGCGAGGAACCCACTACGCTCTAAATCATTGTAATTTTACTGAGACCCCGAGGAAATGGATCATGCGCTTATGGGCTTCCTTGGCAACCAATACAAGTGCACTTGCGAGGAACCCACTACGCTATAAATCATTGTAATTTTTGAGAAGTAGGGCAGCAGGCACTGTGCCATTTTTCGTCATTCTACGGAGAGCCGAGGTACCTGCTAAACGCATGTAAGGCATTACGCGCACTTTGTTGATGCTGTGCCTGATGACGACGAAGAATTATGGCAGAGTCCTTTGTAATGGGTTGGAAGCATTCAACCACCTACTCGTTGCGCAATTCACATTGTGTGACGCCTGGTTACAGAATTCGCGTTGTGCGACGCTTGGTGCTTATTTTACTCCTCTACCGCGCTATATTGCATATGCTAATGTGGTTCCTTCCCGACATGAAGCCTGTATAGGACCTTTTTGCAAAGCAGTTTCAAGCACCGGCATGGCTCAGAGGTTGAATACTGGGCTCCCACGCAGAGGGCCCAGGTTCGAACCTCGTTCCATCCTGGAATTTTTTCTTATTTAGTTTTTTTTCTTATTTCGAGCGACACTGGTTACGGACACCGGCGGCGGCGGCGGCGGCGGCGGCGGCGGACAACTACGGCGCCAAAAACGGCCGGTGAAATGATCTCATAACAGCTTTCGCTGTAAAAAATTCAGGCCCGCACTAGGGTTGCCAAGCCTGAAGGAAGTGCTAAGCTGGGCGCGCTCCTTTGTTTCTCTTTAATTCTCTCTTTCTTTCATCGTATCTTTCTTTCTTTTTCTCTCTTCTCTTTACTTTTTCTATGTGTTCTTTGTCTCTGTTCATTTCTATTTTCTTCTTTCTCTCTCTATATATTTTTCTCTCCTTCTATCCTTCTTTCTTCCCTCACTTTCTCTCTCTCTCTATTTGTCGCTTCCCCTTTCTTTCTATCTCTTTCTCTTTCGGTCTATATATCTGTCTGTCTTTCTCCCATTTCTTTCTCTCTCTTTCTCTATGCTTTACTCTCTCCCCTCATCCTCACCCTCTCCACACATCTCTCCTCCTCACCCTCACTTCCCTTTCCCTCCGCCTTGGTATGCCATACTATACAAGGCTATGTAATGCTCTGAAAGCGCGCCTGGATAGCCGAGTGGTGGTTACGATGCTCGCCTTCGGATCGTGGGCACGCGGGTTTGAATCCCGCATCGTCAAGAAATTTTTTTCACCAAGAATTTCTCTCTTTCTCTTTCAATCTACCTCTTTTTGTTTGTCTCTCTTTCTTTCTCTCTCCTTGTACTCGTTCTCTCACCCATCATAGTTATTCCATCCCACGACGGACAAATTGGCGCACGTGTTCTGGGAGCGAAGCAGAAGATAAAGAAGAGGAAGAAGAGGACGAACATAGCGCGTGGCGGTTCATGATGCTGATAGTTTTATGTTCGCGGATTGCAATCAACGGCTGGCATAAACAGCTCCGCTGTTAAATAAGAATTCCTGGGGCGGAGTTCACAAATATTTCCGCTCGTAAGTGATCTTTCACATCGCCCGGCAGCCTAGCTGTACTAATATGCCCAGCATCAGGATCAGGATTCTGTCAACAATATTCAAATTAGGGGCAGAGGTCCTACACTTGGCAAGATTGGATCTGGACTGCATACTCCGGTGATTTGGGGCCTCAGTATTATGCTATAGTCAAAAACATGTCTGTGGCGCCAAGTTTTTCTCTTTTTTTTTTTTTTTTACGAGAAAACACGATTACCATGCTAATGTTTGCAAAGACGAGAGAAGCAGCTTCAACACGCCTGATCGCTTTCTTATTCAGAGGTTCCGAACGCCGGTTTCCGCACTTCTGCCGCAGAGCAGCTCGGTTTCCCTGTTATTCTCCGCTCGCATGGTAGTGTCTACTAGAGGCATCAAACCTCTCATTGACGTATCGTATTATCAGTGGTCTACGAATCATAGTGAGCTGACATTCAAATATCGTTTACATTCAATTTAACAGGTTTGCTCTTCAATCACGAGACATGGTTCGCTTGCATTTATTTATAGTGCGTTCTGATTTGTGTGTCATGTATATATGCACGGTTTTGAATTGCGAGACAGGACAGTACTAAAGCAGTAGGGCTGCAAGGAGTCAACCTTTCGCGTTTCGGGCGCCGACGGTTACGCAACACGTTACCTTGATTTAGGTTGGCGGAAAAAAAAAATGTTTTGCGTAGCACTGACTTCCGCATGCCGCAATCCCTGGCAAACCGGGCGCCTTGAAGGCCGTTGAAAGATAACCCTCTTGATAACGTTCTCAAGCTAGGGAGGTCATCTGCCGATATGAATATTTACGGGACAAATTGCGCAACTATAGACTGCAAGGAAAACTGATCGAAAGAAAGATGGCCTCAGTGAGCTCGCATAACTGAGATCCAGAGGTCAGGGGTGTCTATTCTCACAGATATATGGGATCGTAAGAAAGAAGAAATATCGTCGTTAGTCTGGTTCGATTACCGTCAGGCATTCGGCAAGTTATTGTTTAAATGCGCAGGATTAAAGCTGCCCTCCCTCGCAATGAGTCGCATAAAGACCAAAGAAGGACAAAAAGAAGAAGATTCGCAAAGGTTCGTAAATGTTCTGAGCTAACAACGTTCGGCCGCTGGAAGGAAGGATCAGGAGATGGAGGTGAGGCAGGGAGGTGTAACCAATGCAGAAAAAAATCCGGCAGATCCAACTCATTGTGGGAATCGATGTAATACAATGAGAGGCGCAAATTATGTGAAATGCTCACAAAGTTTCTTTGCTTCTCTGGATGCGACGGAAGGTTTTATTCGTGTAGCTTAACTGTGTGCCTTATAAAAAACTGCTGCAATATTGCGGGATATTAATTTTCATGCATTATACGGGGCATGTAATCGTAGTTTTAACAGCGTAGCTTTTCTAGCTCGGCGTAATGTGTCGTGACCCAATATTATCATCATCATGAACGGGCACGCGCTCTCTTCGTCCTCTTCTTCATCTTCAGTTCGCTCCCAGAACATGTACAGCAAGGGGGAAGCACAAAACGAAGGAGGTATATGAGGGTGAGGAGGAGAACGAAGAAAGAAAGAGAGAAACAGATAGACAGAAAGAAAGATATAAAGGAAGAGGAAATCTTGGCGAAAATAAATTCCTCATGAGGCGGCGGGTTTCGAACGCGCGTGCCCACGATGCGAAGGCGAGCGCCTTAACCACTCGGCTATCCAGGCACGCTGACAGAACACAGCATAGCCTTGTATAGCATGGAGGTAGAAAAGGGAAGTGAGGGTTGGAAGGAGAGATTTGAGCGCGAGGAGGAGGGGAGAGAGTAAAGCATAGCATATTAAGAATGAGAAAGAGAGAAATTACTTATTCAAGGAACAAGAGAAAAAAGGCGTTTTAAACTGTTTCGGCGAGGAATATAAAGGGGCTGGGCAGCGTTGAAGAGAAAAACCCAGCTTAGTCCTCTGATTGCAACTGCGGTTGTACCTCCTTCGCTCTCATGTTCGCGCCCCCAAAGAGGGGAGCCCTCTCTCCCTCTCCTCTCCTCCGAGTCGCCGCCCCCCCAGTGCCATAAAACTCCCAATGCAACACATTCGTTAGCTACGGAGCACCACTCTGGTATTGCCGCAGTCGTCGCCTCTCGTGACCTTGAAAGAAACAGTGGCGACCACGGAGGGAGGGAAGAAGAGGGAGGCAGGGAAACGCAAATTTACAACAGCGCCATCAAGCTAGCGGCAAAAATGTGTTGTTCCAGTTATATTTGTATGTAACAAAACGCTGCTTTGTGAATTGGAGCACAAAAATAACTACAACGCCTACGTATTTTGTAGCGCACGTCGGGAAGTTATATCTAGAAACAGGTGTCGCCCTCCGAATGAGATGCAGAAGGCAAGCTATTATTAAATGAACTAGAACGCGAGATGGCCCCGGCGCACGTCGAGTGCAAGTGACATTTTCCTCCCGCGAGCACCCTTTTTAGGAGAGAGGTGCCTTGGCTTATCCTAAGGTCATACATGGTTTGAGCATAAACGGTGAAATGTGTGGGTCGGCATAGTTTGAATAACGCGTAATGAGTTGCTGTACTAAATGTGATGAACATCAGACTGTACCACGTTTGATAGATGACGCCATAGGCAAACAGTTTTCACATTAACATTCCCAAAAGGGGCGGGGGGGCACAACATTATTGTTGTGTCCCTCCCCCCTCCCCTTTGTGTGATGCCCCAAATGCATGTGCATTTGTTGGCCACAACATTATTATATAAGTGGGATGTCGTTGATATATACGATTCTGCATAATACGTTTTCTGGCCTAACACGTTTTTCTTTTTATTCCCGGCCAAAGTCCGTTGTAAACATTGCATTTTCATGCGTTTAATACGATCACATGTCTGCCCAAAATTGTATAATACGACCGCGAAAGTGGATCTTGACAGATATATCTATAAATCCTGCGTTTGTTCTTCGCCATACTAGCTCAAATCGCATTCAAACAAGCCACGATGTGCACTTTGCAGAGCCGCTGAGGCCGCAGCAGCGTCGGTTTTGCGGCGAAAAGATCGCTGCCAGGCGTGGTCGCTGCGTCTAATGATGACGATGATGCGCCATGCGAAGAATTTCAGAAGAATTCAGAATACTATCCAGAAGCATTTACTCCTAGACGTTGAAATGAAGAAAGTGCAGCGCAAATTGACCAGCTACTTCAATGTGTCTCGATAAAAGTGAGTTGTTGACGGAGTATGCATATTTTGCTGTGTTTTATAGCCTCTTTGGTTAATACGATTTTTGCATAATACGTTTTGTGTCCGGTTCCCGTGAGAAACGTATCAACAAGATGCTATACTGTGCGTGTATATGCACACGCCACACACACACACACAAAATGTGGTGTGATATATATATATATATATATATATATATATATATATATATATATATATATATATATATATATATATATATATATATATATATATATATATATATATATATATATATATATATATATATATATATATATATAGTTTGCTTTTTCCTTGGAATTGTGCAAAAAATTTGTGTCGTGAATGCCAACTTGATTTTCATAAAGTGGGGGCAACACTTAGCTTCAGTCAATACCGACTTGCTTCAGGAAGGGCTATCGTACAATGAATAAACGATTATTAATCTAGCTGCAGAATGGATGTCAGGGAGAGCAAATGTAGGGCATGGACTACAATGAAAAATGTGGTGTGATAGCATGGGAAAATTCGACGGCAGATGGTGCAAGATATGAGTAATTACAGATTACTAGAAGATGTTTTTGTTCTACATTGGACAAAAGCACATGCTCTAATGGATGATAACGATGACGAAATAGAGGGTGCAGTTTCACCAGATGCTCAAGGATACAGCATGTAAGCTGCCAGGCCCGTAGCCACGAACTTTCTTTGGGTGGGGAGGGGGAGGGGGACTTGTTGAAGGCCTTGACTATTTTAGAAAAACACCTGTTTTTATTATTTATTTTCGATAAAACATCCCCTTCATCAAAATATCGGGGGGGGGGGGGGGCGAGGGGCTAGGCCCTCCCCCACCCACCCCCTGGCTACGGGCCTGTAAGCTGCACACAAAAATGGCTTGTAAACCAACTGTGACGAGTACATTGGTGCTGAATTTTTCTTACGCGTCAATTCATCATTGTGTTTTTACTTACTTTTGTCCAAGTGTTCGTAATTTTTTTCTTCCTTATTTTCTTTCCTCTTTCTCTCTTCCCTCCCCCCGAAAGGGTAGGCAGGCATTGTGCCCCTCTAGCCGGCATATTGTCAGCCTGCTCGCTCCCTATTTCCTCTGTGTTCGTGTGTATTTGTGTAGGCATACCAAATAAATAAATAATCGCTCAAGATTTCAAAACTGCAAGAAAAAAATGAATGTGCCCTTGAGAAGGCTTTATCAGAGAGACATCGACCGCGAAACGATGAAAGGAAAAAGTAGCAAAGCTTGTGCGTGTCCCTTGTGATCGACATTTCATCTTGTGCAACACAAACGCTGATGGTTCACTTTTTCTTGCGCTGTAGAGCACCCCTCCGTACTCCTTGCATGAGCGCCCGATGTTTTATTCGTCAATTAAATATTGCATGCCTAATTCAGGTCTAACACATCTTAAACAATTCTTTTGGCTAAACGAGCATCCTAATGTGCGTCGGTGCAAAGCTATCGCCGTGCCTGAATTAGAAAGAGAGCGACACAACCTTCCGCATCAATCATTAATTGCGCGAGGGACCATAGGCGGAGAGTTTCCATTTTACCGGAGGGGGCGGGGGCCCGACTTGCTCTTCCACATTTCTTTCTCACTCTCCCTATATATATGTATATATATATATATATATATATATATATATATATATATATAGAGAGAGAGAGAGAGAGAGAGAGAGAGAGAAAGAGAGAGAGAGAGAGAGAGAGAGAGAGAGAGAGAGAGAGAGAGAGAGAGAGAGAGAGAGTAGTCCAACTTCCAAATTAGACAATTTCATGTAACTTTAGTCTCTTAGGTGCCCGCGATATCATAATGAAGATATGTAAGTGGAAGACCCTAGATTTATTTTTCAGTTTGCACAAAGACATCGATCCACCTCGTAACTCTTGGCGACCTTTTTCGTTGACTGCGTCGCGTAAGATCGATTCACGAAATGCGTGGGGTTAGGCTTTACTTTGTTAAAACATGCGCCACACAGGAGAGAGTAGGCTAACGCTATCACGGGAAGCTTTAATTATATGCCAGTGAGTTCAATTCAAGATGGCCGAAAGTAATTCTGAGATGGTAGCAAATACCATTTGCTACCACTACACCTTGTGCGAAGCTTCGGTTATGAATCTGGACGAGTAATGGAGTTGCTCATTGGTGGCCGACCTTTTAGTAAAACCCTTTACTGATAAATCAAAACTTCGTACAATCTTTTCTCGGCACTTTTATAAGCAGGCATGTCGAGGGTACCAATATGTAGGCAACCAAGAAATTACCCGTTTTATTATTGGCGAGTAAGTTTGTGCGAAAGCGTTCACTGACTGACTGTGTCGGGATTGCTTTGTATTCTCAGTATCATTTTTGTGTTCCCAAACCATTCACTACGGGGTTCAAGACAATTAGAGCGCAGCTCTTAGGCGTTCCTGCGTTGAGCGGCATCGCCGTTGGCGTCGGCGGCGTAACCGATAGCGCGAACGAGGACGAAAGAGAGCGAACGCGGAGTCTGTCGATATCACGAGACACTGGCCTCTAAACTTTCTTCCTCTGTCGCTCGTGCGCATGCAGGGCTGGCACATGCACTGCGGCTGGCTTCGCGTGTCGTAACGGGGCGGTGGGCGTTTCACTTGGTTCGCGACAGCTGCAATGCACAGAGCATATAGTGCGCGTAGCACTCGAGCGCTGGCAGTTTCTGTGGCAATATGTAACGAATGTTACATTGAGCAATGTAACATTCGTTCTGGCGTTGCTCGAACATGAGGCTGCGCTCAGCGAATTAGGCAGTATCGTAATCGCCGGTGAATTTTTTAATTTGTCATACCTTATGTCGTCGCTTCAGTTGTTCATCAGCACAACATATTCTGCACGTAAAAATCCGTTTGAGGGGCATTTTTCCATTGAATGTTTGACTTGTCACTGGCCCATGTGCCGAACTTTAAATGACTGAAATGAAAAAGAAGCGGGCATAAACAGCCTCCTGTGAAATAGCTGCCAGACAGGACGACCCGGGGACCTAAGCCAAGCTCTTAAAAATACCCTGGGCCGGCGCCAGGGGGGGCTCTGCCCCCCCCCATGAGGCAGTCCGGGGGGGGGGGGGGGGAGAAGGGCAAGCCTCCCAGCCCCCCCGTACTCTCCGCCTATGCGAGGGACAGTCGATCACCCTACCATCATCGATATGGTACAAGAATCGATACACTTAAAATGCTTTAATAAAAGGATAAGTGTCTGCCTTTTATCAATGCCGGAGAGAGAGAGAGAGAATAAGGATAAAAGAAAGGCAGGGAGGTTAACCAGGGCTGAGCCCGGTAGGCTACCCTGCACTGGGGAGAGGGGGAGTGGGGCAAGAAAAGTGAGAGAGGAGGAGAGAAAAGTAATTGCTGCAGCCGACGATACAGTTCCGCGTTTGATATCACAGACTGTGAATCATTCCCGTATCCTTGAGAAAACGCAACAGCGATTTTGTTGTCTTTCGGAACTCTGATGGGCAGTCACATGGTCCCAGTATGTGAAAGCGATGGTTCTCGGCAGTGAAAGCGCTTTCGTCCAGGTGATTTAGAGCAGTACGGAGGTGAAGCCTCTCGTTTGCGTAAGTCGGGCAGTAACACAAAAGGGGCTCAACAGTTCCATCGACGGCACAGCCGTTGCACTTGGCGTTGTCGGCCATCTCAATCTTAAATGAGTAGGCGTTGGACGCAGTCCCATGGACGCAGTCCCAGACTGCGGCTACAACCTGGTGTTTCCCGGAAGGCAAATGCTTGAGTTATTTTTAAATTTTGTTTTCTGCTGATATTTGTGCCGCATCATGTCTATTTCTTTTACAGCGAAAGCTGTTATGAGATCATTTCACCGGCCATTTTTGGCGCCGTAGTTGTCCGCCGCCGCCGCCGCCTCCGCCGCCGGTGTCCGTAACCAGTATCGCTCGAAATAAGAAAAAAAAAACGAAATAAATCGAACGAGGTTCGAACCTGGGCGCTCTGCGTGGGAGCCCAGTATTCAACCACTGAGCCATGCCGGTGCTTAAAACTGCTTTGCAAAAAGGTCCTATACAGGCTTCATGTCGGGAAGGAACCACATTAGCATATGCAATATAGCGTGGTAGAAGAGTAAAATAACCACCAAGCGTCGCCCAACGCGAATTCTCTAAGCAGGCGTCAGACAATGCGAATTGCGCAACGAGTAGGTTGTTAAATGCTTCCAACCCATTACAAAGGACTCTGCCATAATTCTTCATCGTCATCAGGCACAGCATCAACAAAGTGCGCATAATGCCTTACATGCGTTTAGCAGGTTCCACGGCTCCCCGTAGAATGACGAAAAATGGCACAGTGCCTGCTGCCCTACTTCTAAAAAAAAAACAAAAAAAACGCCAGGCATGCGCGGAAAGCGCAGCACAGTCACAGCGAAAGCCGGAAGAGCGGAAAATCTCTTGTGGCTACTAATACAAGTAGCCACAATACTAATAGCGTAGTGGGTTCCTCGCAAGTGCACTTGTATTGGTTGCCAAGGAAGCCCATAAGCGCATGATCCATTTCCTCGGGGTCTCAGTAAAATTACAATGATTTATAGCGTAGTGGGTTCCTCGCAAGTGCACTTGTATTGGTTGCCAAGGAAGCCCATAAGTGCATGATCCATTTCCTCGGGGTCTCAGTAAAATTACAATGATTTATAGCGTAGTGGGTTCCTCGCGAGTGCACTTGTATTGGTTGCCAAGGAAGCCCATAAGCGCATGATCCATTTCCTCGGGGTCTCAGTAAAATTACACTGATTTATAGCGTAGTGGGTTCCTCGCAAGTGCACTTGTATTGGTTGCCAAGGAAGCCCATAAGCGCATGATCCATTTCCTCGGGGTCTCAGTAAAATTACAATGATTTATAGCGTAGTGGGTTCCTCGGAAGCGCACTTCTATTGGTTGCCAAGGAAGCCCATAAGCGCATGATCCATTTCCTCGGGGTCTCAGTAAAATTACAATGATTTATAGCGTAGTGGTTTCCTCGCAAGTGCACTTCTATTGGTTGCCAAGGAAGCCCATAAGCGCATGATCCATTTCCTCGGGGTCTCAGTAAAATTACAATGATTTATAGCGTAGTGGGTTCCTCGCAAGTGCACTTGTATTGGTTGCCAAGGAAGCCCATAAGC